>NC_069504.1:18759185-18867856 GCF_027579735.1 Bombina bombina | reverse complement strand
TGCCCTCCCTAGACTACAATCCTGCAGACGCACGTCTCCCTCATTGGCAGAAGAGTGCCCTCCCTAGACTACAATCCTGCAGACGCATATCTCCCTCACTGGCAGAGCTGGGACAGACTAATACTACAAATTAAAGCTGTTAATTGCCTTCTTTGCTTGACTGAGCCAAATTGATTTTAGATTAGCAGTCTGAGATTAGCAGGATGTACTTGATACAAAAGCTGAGCTTTTCCCAAGCACCTTCACGTTTCTTCCTGCTGGGAGGATTTGGGTTCTGATTCCATTTCTGATCTTTGCATTCTGATGCGCCAGCTCATTACCAGGCAACAGAGGCATCATCTCCCTTCTCCTTATTTGCCGAGATTAACCCTTCACTGGTGCAAGGAGACAACATAGGGCTCAGCACAGGATCCCAGTGACTTTAGCTGCCCGTTACCTTTACACCATTAATACTGTATTTACAGATATAGCATGAAGTGCACCTAACCCACCACATGCCGGCATCTGCTAACCATACCTCATCAGGAGTATCCTTAGAGTCCGGCTGGGCGGCAACAGCACGACGGGCAAGTGCTCCAGCACGGACATTGCTGAGGTTGATCTGTCGCTCTGGTGGGGGCCCTCCGCGCGGTTGACCTCGTACAATGATGGCACATCCTGAAAGCACCTGGAGATGAGAAGTAGGAAAGTTACATATTGTAGTTCATTAGGAGATTAAATTTTACAGCAAAAATAAAAAAGGACATGTAAGCAAAATTTAAACCATCATTCAAACAGATAATATTTTAAAGGCCCTTAAATTTATGGCCAATTCAAAAACAGAATTTATGCTTACCTGATAAATTACTTTCTCCAACGGTGTGTCCGGTCCACGGCGTCATCCTTACTTGTGGGATATTCTCTTCCCCAACAGGAAATGGCAAAGAGCCCAGCAAAGCTGGTCACATGATCCCTCCTAGGCTCCGCCTACCCCAGTCATTCGACCGACGTACAGGAGGAAATATGCATAGGAGAAACCATATGATACCGTGGTGACTGTAGTTAGAAAAAATAATTCAACAGACCTGATTAAAAAAAAAACAGGGCGGGCCGTGGACCGGACACACCGTTGGAGAAAGTAATTTATCAGGTAAGCATAAATTCTGTTTTCTCCAACATAGGTGTGTCCGGTCCACGGCGTCATCCTTACTTGTGGGAACCAATACCAAAGCTTTAGGACACGGATGAAGGGAGGGAGCAAATCAGGTTACCTAAACGGAAGGCACCACAGCTTGCAAAACCTTTCTCCCAAAAATAGCCTCCGAAGAAGCAAAAGTATCAAATTTGTAAAATTTGGCAAAAGTGTGCAGTGAAGACCAAGTCGCTGCCTTACATATCTGGTCAACAGAAGCCTCGTTCTTGAAGGCCCATGTGGAAGCCACAGCCCTAGTGGAATGAGCTGTGATTCTTTCAGGAGGCTGCCGTCCGGCAGTCTCATAAGCCAATCGGATAATGCTTTTAAGCCAAAAAGAAAGAGGTAGAAGTTGCTTTTTGACCTCTCCTTTTACCAGAATAAACAACAAACAAAGAAGATGTTTGTCTGAAATCTTTAGTGGCCTCTAAATAGAATTTTAGAGCACGGACTACGTCCAAATTGTGTAACAAACGTTCCTTCTTTGAAACTGGATTCGGACACAAAGAAGGTACAACTATCTCCTGGTTAATATTTTTGTTGGAAACAACCTTAGGAAGAAAACCAGGCTTAGTACGCAAAACCACCTTATCTGCATGGAACACCAGATAGGGCGGAGAACACTGCAGAGCAGATAACTCAGAAACTCTTCTAGCAGAAGAAATTGCAACCAAAAACAAAACTTTCCAAGATAATAACTTAATATCTACGGAATGTAAGGGTTCAAACGGAACCCCTTGAAGAACTGAAAGAACTAGATTAAGACTCCAGGGAGGAGTCAAAGGTCTGTAAACAGGCTTGATTCTAACCAGAGCCTGAACAAACGCTTGAACGTCTGGCACAGCTGCCAGCCTTTTGTGAAGTAAAACAGATAAAGCAGAGATCTGTCCCTTCAGAGAACTTGCAGATAATCCTTTCTCCAAACCTTCTTGTAGAAAGGATAGAATCTTAGGAATTTTTATCATGTTCCATGGGAATCCTTTAGATTCACACCAACAGATATATTTTTTCCATATTTTATGGTAAATTTTTCTAGTTACAGGCTTTCTAGCCTGAAACAGAGTATCTATTACAGAATCTGAAAACCCACGCGTTCAATCTCCAAGCAGTCAGTTGGAGGGAAACAAGATTCGGATGTTCGAATGGACCTTGAACAAGAAGGTCCTGTCTCAAGGGTAGCTTCCATGGTGGAGCCGATGACATATTCACCAGGTCTGCATACCAAGTCCTGCGTGGCCACGCAGGAGCTATCAAGATCACCGAAGCCCTCTCCTGATTGATCCTGGCTACCAGCCTGGGAATGAGAGGAAACGGTGGGAATACATAAGCTAGGTTGAAGGTCCAAGGTGCTACTAGTGCATCTACTAGAGTCGCCTTGGGATCCCTGGATCTGGACCCGTAACAAGGAACCTTGAAGTTCTGACGAGAGGCCATCAGATCCATGTCTGGAATGCCCCATAATCGAGTTATTTGGGCAAAGATTTCCAGATGGAGTTCCCACTCCCCCGGATGGAATGTCTGACAACTCAGAAAATCCGCTTCCCAATTTTCCACTCCTGGGATGTGGATTGCAGACAAGTGGCAGGAGTGATCCTCCGCCCATTGAATTATCTTGGTCACTTCCTCCATCGCCAGGGAACTCCTTGTTCCCCCCTGATGGTTGATATATGCAACGGTCGTCATGTTGTCTGATTGAAACCTTATGAATTTGGCCTTTGCTAGATGAGGCCAAGCTTTGAGAGCATTGAATATCGCTCTCAGTTCCAGAATGTTTATCGGGAGAAGAGATTCTTCCCGAGACCATAGACCCTGAGCTTTCAGGGGTTCCCAGACCGCGCCCCAGCCCACCAGACTGGCGTCGGTCGTGACAATGACCCACTCTGGTCTGCGGAAGCTCATTCCCTGTGACAGGTTGTCCAGGATCAGCCACCAACGGAGTGAATCTCTGGTCCTTTGATCTACTTGAATCGTCGGAGACAAGTCTGTATAATCCCCATTCCACTGTCTGAGCATGCACAGTTGTAATGGTCTTAGATGAATTCGTGCAAAAGGAACTATGTCCATTGCTGCAACCATCAATCCTATTACTTCCATGCACTGCGCTATGGAAGGACGAAGAACAGAATGAAGTACTTGACAAGAGCTTAGAAGTTTTGATTTTCTGGTCTCTGTCAGAAAAATCCTCATTTCTAAGGAATCTATTATTGTTCCCAAGAAGGGAACTCTTGTTGACGGGGACAGAGAACTTTTTTCTATGTTCACTTTCCATCCGTGAGATCTGAGAAAGGCTAGGACGATGTCCGTATGAGCCTTTGCTTTTGACAGAGACGACGCTTGAATCAGGATGTTGTCCAAGTACGGTACTACTGCAATGCCCCTTGGTCTTAGAACCGCTAGAAGGGACCCTAGTGTACCTTTGTGAAAATTATCGGAGCAGTGGCTAATCCGAATGGAAGTGCCACAAACTGGTAATGCTTGTCCAGAAAAGCGAACCTTAGGAACTGATGATGTTCCTTGTGGATAGGAATATGTAGGTACGCATCCTTTAAATCCACCGTGGTCATAAATTGACCTTCCTGGATGGTAGGAAGGATCGTTCGAATGGTTTCCATTTTGAACGATGGAACCCTGAGAAATTTGTTTAGGATCTTGAGATCTAAAATTGGTCTGAATGTTCCCTCTTTTTTGGGAACTAGTAACAGGTTGGAGTAAAACCCTATCCCTTGTTCTCCTATTGGAACTGGATGAATTACTCCCATCTTTAACAGGTCTTCTACACAATGTAAGAATGCCTGTCTTTTTATTTGGTTTGAAGATAATTGAGACCTGTGGAACCTTCCCCTTGGGGGTAGTTCCTTGAATTCCAGGAGATAACCCTGAGAAACTATTTCTAGTGCCCAAGGATCCTGAACATCTCTTGCCCAAGCCTGAGCAAAGAGAGAAAGTCTGCCCCCCACCAGATCCGGTCCCGGATCGGGGGCCATCCCTTCATGCTGTTTTGGTAGCAGTGGCAGGCTTCTTGGCCTGCTTACCCTTGTTCCAGCCTTGCATCGGTCTCCAGGCTGGTTTGGGTTGAGAAGTATTACCCTCTTGCTTAGAGGATGTAGAATTAGAGGCTGGTCCGTTTCTGCGAAAGGGACGAAAATTAGGCTTATTTTTAGCCTTAAAAGACCTATCCTGAGGAAGGGCGTGGCCCTTTCCCCCAGTGATGTCTGAAATAATCTCTTTCAAATCAGGACCAAACAGTGTTTTACCCTTGAAAGGGATGTTAAGCAATTTTGTCTTGGAAGACACATCCGCTGACCAAGACTTTAGCCAAAGCGCTCTGCGCGCCACGATAGCAAACCCTGAATTTTTCGCCGCTAATCTAGCTAATTGCAAAGCGGCATCTAAAATAAAAGAGTTAGCCAATTTAAGTGCTTGAACTCTGTCCATAACCTCCTCATACGAAGATTCTTTATTGAGCGACTTTTCTAGTTCTTCGCCAGAAACACGCTGCCGTAGTGACAGGAACAATGCATGAAATTGCTTGTAGAAGTTAACCTTGCTGAACAAACATCTTTTTAAGCAAACCCTCTAATTTTTTATCCATAGGATCTTTGAAAGCACAACTATCTTCTATGGGAATAGTAGTGCGTTTGTTTAGAGTAGAGACCGCCCCCTCGACCTTGGGGACTGTCTGCCATAAGTCCTTTCTGGGGTCGACTATAGGAAATAATTTCTTAAATATAGGGGGAGGAACAAAAGGTATGCCGGGCCTTTCCCACTCCTTATTTACTATGTCCGCCACCCGCTTGGGTATAGGAAAAGCATCGGGGGGCACCGGAACCTCTAGGAACTTGTCCATCTTACATAATTTCTCTGGAATGACCAAATTGTCACAATCATCCAGAGTAGATAATACCTCCTTAAGCAGTGCACGGAGATGTTCTAATTTAAATTTAAATGTTACAACATCAGGTTCAGCTCGTTGAGAAAATTTTCCTGAATCTGAAATTTCTCCCTCAGACAAAACCTCCCTCCTGGCCCCTTCAGATTGGTGTGAGGGTATGTCAGAACCGTTATCAGCGTCCTCTTGCTCTTCAGTGTTTAAAACAGAGCAATCGCGCTTTCTCTGATAAGTAGGCATTTTAGATAAAATGTTTGCAATAGAATTATCCATAACAGCCGTTAATTGTTGCATGGTAATAAGTATTGGCGCACTAGATGTACTAGGGGCCTCTTGTGTGGGCAAAACTGGTGTAGACACAGAAGGGGATGATGCAGTACCATGCTTACTCCCCTCATTTGAGGAATCATCTTGGGCAATATCATTATCTGTGGCATCATTGTCCCTACTTTGTTTGGACACTATGTCACAATCATCACATATATTTAAATGACGCCTTCTATAAGCTTTTTCAGTGGTTCTTAGCTCCTCACACATGCATCTGCATGCCTTGCTTTCCAAAAACAACTGCGCATTAGTGGCGCGAAAATGAGGCTCTGCCTATGACTAGAAAAGGCCCCCCATCTGAAAAAGGTGTCCAGTACAGTGCCTGCCGTTTTTTAACAACAATCCCCAAGATTATAATAACTATTAAGAGTTATAATCTGCCAAATATGCTTAGCAAAGTAATCGTTTTAGCCCAGAAAAATGTCTACCAGTTTTTTAAGCCCTTATAAAGCCCTTTATTCTTTTACTTAATCTAAGAAAATGGCTTACCGGTCCCCATAGGGGAAATGACAGCCTTCCAGCATTACAAAGTCTTGTTAGAAATGTGGCCAGTCATACCTCAAGCAGAAAAGTCTGCCAACTGTTTCCCCCAACTGAAGTTACTTCATCTCAACAGTCCTGTGTGGAAACAGCAATCGATTTTAGTAACGTTTGCTAAAATCATCTTCCTCTTACAAACAGAAATCTTCATCTCTTTTCTGTTTCAGAGTAAATAGTACATACCAGCACTATTTTAAAATAACAAACACTTGATTGAAGAATAAAAACTACATTTAAACACCAAAAAACTCTTAACCATCTCCGTGGAGATGTTGCCGGTGCAACGGCAAAGAGAATGACTGGGGTAGGCGGAGCCTAGGAGGGATCATGTGACCAGCTTTGCTGGGCTCTTTGCCATTTCCTGTTGGGGAAGAGAATATCCCACAAGTAAGGATGACGCCGTGGACCGGACACACCTATGTTGGAGAAATTAGCTTTGTACTTTTCATATCCTTTGTTAAAAAACACTTTAATATTCTAAGCAGCATCAGCAATTCACCACTGGGAACTACACACTTGTCTTGTCATTGACTCACCAGCTTCAGTAGTGCATGACTAATCCGCTAAACACTGAGCATATTACTGCACAATTGTTTGCATATAAGAGCATTTTCTATGTCCCTTTAACCTCCCCTAGTAATGAGGTTCTTCTGCTTACAATAGTCCTTAGAGACTTGGTGGCACACTTCAGTTTTTAGTTCTAATAGTGTTATTACACCATAAAGGGCAAAAGCACACATAGCACCTTCCTATTGTCAGATATGAATGGGTCCCACTGCCCTCTGGACACGCATTACCACCCAGTGCCCTAATCAGGACCGAGTGCAGACGTTCCAGAGGGTGAAACACCAGGCACAGAATCACCTTCTGCTTATCTCACGTCTAACAGGAAGAAGACTAACTGACTTCAATGTCCCTTTAACGTAAACTTCTGACTCAGAGCATACAGTTTATAAACAACTTCCCAATGTACTTCGATTATCTAATATGGTTTGTTCTCTTGCTGTCCTTTGTTGAAAAGCATACCTAAAGTAGGCTGGGAGCTAGCAGCTGATTGGTGGCTGCACGTGTCTTCATTGGTTCACCAGATGTACTCAGCTAGCTCCAGCAGTGCATTGCTGCTTCTTTAACAAAGGATTATAAACTCTGATTAAAGTAACACAGTATGCTCTGTTTCAAGCCCGTTTTCAATATGGTCATAAGACAAAGCTACAGCCCAAACTACCTTCCATATATTTGTCCTACAGAGGTTTTCAATTTACAGGGTAGCCCTCGGTTTACAACAGTTTGTACAGATTCACACCTCAAAGTGCTGACAGCGCAGCTTAAATTGTTAGGTATGGGTTAGCGTATACCGTCTACCACCATTATGTATTTAATAAAGCTTGGAAACTACCAAAAGATTCAATGAGAAACACCAAGTCTGACTATTTTGGTTGGTCACAGATTATACCACAAATGGTAGAGCAGATGGGTGGCCGGTTGTGCTGCCACCTGGAATGAAAGCTTAGAAACTTAACATGATCCTCGTTTAAAGGGAACAGACTGCAATACCCCCTAAACGGGACAGAAGTAAATTATGTAACACCTCTTTGTAGAATGTTCATGTAAAGTGCAATATGTCATCTACTTATGTCACCATTGTGAGTTTATCAGTTCTACATAACTTCATATACAAGATCACGCTGTGAGGGGCACTTTATTTTTGTATTCTAAGAAATCAGCCAGATGCAGTTCCTGCGCAATAAAGGTCTCGTCTCACTGTTGCAGATAATGCGTTTTACAAAAAGATACATCAGTCTCTATCCCTACAGATAAGGATGTGGGGGCAGCATCATGCTGTGAGCTTTTCATCCGCGTCCTGGGAATACTGAGAATGGAGGAAGAACGGATGGAACCAGCATTACTGCAGGAGAACTTTCAGTCTGCTAAAAAGCAGACGCTTGGAAGGAAATTCAGTAGGCTAATGACCAAGTACAAAACATTAAAGGGACAGCAAGCACAGCAGCTACAAGGTATTTGTTCAAGAACAATTCCAGCAAGAGAGTTGGACAGGATACTAACCGGAAAAGCACTCTACCCTCATACGTATGGGTTTAGTATATATAGGTTTTAAAAACTAAAAATTTATGCTTACCTGATAAATTACTTTCTTTTACGATATGACGAGTCCACGGATTTCATCCTTACTTGTGGGATATTAACCTCCTGCTAACGGGAAGTGGCAAAGAGCACCACAGCAGAGCTGTATATATAGCCCCTCCCCTTCCCCTCCACCCTCAGTCATTCGGCCGAAGGTTATAGGAAGAGAAAAGGAAAGGCTAAAAAGGTGCAGAGGTGACTGAAGTTTCAAAAAATAAAATAACAGGGAGGGCCGTGGACTCGTCATATCGTAAAAGAAAGTAATTTCTCAGGCAAGCATAAATTTAGTTCTTTTACAAAGATATGACGAGTCCACGGATTTCATCCTTACTTGTGGGAAACCAATAGGACACGGATGAAAGGGAGGGACAAGACAGGAAACTAAATGGAAGGCACCACTGCTTGAAGAACCTTTCTCCCAAAGATAGCCTCAGAAGAAGCAAAAGTATCAAATTTGGAAAAAGTATGAAGCGACGACCAAGTCGCAGCCTTACAAATCTGTTCCACAGATGCATCGTTTTTAAAAGCCCATGTGGAAGCCACAGCCCGAGTAGAATGAGCCGTAATTCTTTCAGGAGGCTGCTGCCAAGAAGTCTCATATGCCAGGCGGATGATACTTCTCGGCCAAAAAGAAAGAGGTAGCCGTAGCTTTCTGACCCCTACGCTTTCCAGAATAAACAATGAATAATGAAGATGATTGACAGAAATCCTTAGTTGCCTGTAAGTAAAACTTTAAGGCACGGACCACGTCCAAGTTATGTAACAGACGCTCCTTCTTAGAAGGATTAGGACACAAGGAAGGAGCAATTTCCTGATTAATATTCTTATTCGAAACAACCTTAGGAAGGAACCCAGGATTGGTACGTAAAACCACCTTATCAGAATGAAAATATGAGATAAGGCGAACCACACTGTAATGTTGAAAGCTCAGAAACTCTTCGAGCAGAAGAAATAGCAACCAAAAACAGAACTTTCCAAGATAGTTTAATATCTATGGAATGCATAGGTTCAAACAGAACCCCTTGCAGAACACGAAGAACTAAATTCAAACTCCAGGGAGGAGTAATAGGTCTAAATACAGGCTTAATTCTAGATAGAACCTGACAAAAAAAAAGACTGAACATCTGATCCATTTGCCAAACGTTTGTGAAACAGAATTGACAAAGCTGAAATTTGTCCCTTTAAGGAACTTGCTGATAACCCTTTCTCCAATCCTTCTTGGAGAAAAGACAAAATCCTAGGAATCCTAACTTTACTCCATGAGTAACCCTTGGATTCACACCAATAAAGATATTTACTCCATATCTTATGACAGATCTTTCTAGTGACAGGCTTTCTAGCCTGTATCAAAGTATTGATAACTGAATCAGAAAATCCTTGCTTCGATAAAATCAGGGGTTCAATCTCCACGCAGTCAGTTGCAGAGAAATTAGATTTGGATGTTGGAAAGGACCTTGAATGAAAAGGTCCTGTCTCAACGGAAGTTTCCACGGTGGCATAGAGGACATGTCCACTAGATCCGCATACAAAGTCCTGCGTGGCCACGCAGGCGCTATCAGGATCACTGAAGCTCTCTTCACAGGCTGAACAACCAAGGTACTGCCAAGGCATCTATCAGTTCGGCCTGAGGATCCCTTGACCGTGATCCATATCTTGGAAGCTTGGCATTCAATCCAATGCCGGTTAGCCCCATCTGAGAATCAATGAGACAAATACCCCCGTGTGAAGTTCCCACTCCCCCGGATGAAAATCTGCTTCCCAGTTCTCTACCCCTGGGATGTAGATCGCTGACAGATGAAAAGAGTGGGCCACTTCTTTCCTCGCTAAGGAACTCCTTGTCCCCCCCTGATGATTGACATATGCCACAGTAGTTATGTTGTCCGACTGGAATCTGATGAATTTGGCCGAAGCCAACTGAGGCCACGCCTGAAGCGCATTGAATATTGCTCTCAGTTCCAGAATATTGATTGGAAGTAGAGACTCCACCTGAGTCCAAACACCCTGAGCCTTCAGGGAGTTCCAAACTGCACCCCAGAAGGCTGGCATCTGTTGTCACTATCACCCACGAGGCTCTGCGGAAACAAGTCCCCTGGGACAGATGATCTGGCGACAACCACCAAAGAGAGTTTCTGGTCTCTTCATCCAGAATTATCTTTGGAGATAAATCCGCATAATCCCCATTCCACTGACCGAGCATGCACAGTTGCAGTGGTTTGAGATGAAAGCGAGCAAACGGAACGATGTCCATTGCCGCTACCATTAATCCGATTACCTCCATACACTGAGCTACTGATGGCCGAGGAATGGACAGAAGTGCTCGGCAAGCATTCAAAATCTTTGATTTTCTGACCTCCATCAGAAATACTTTCATGGCTACCGAGTCTATCAGAGTTCCCAAGAAAGGAACCCTTGTCTGTGGAACAAGTGAACTCTTCTCTATATTCACCTTCCAGCCGTGAGTTCTCAGAAAAGACAACACTTTGTCCGTGTGAGATTTTGTCAGATCATATGTTGACGCCTGAATCAGAATATCGTCTAGATAAGGCGCCACCGCTATCCCTTGCGGTCTGAGAACCGCCAAGAAACCCTAGAACCTTTGTGAAGATTCTGGGTGCTGTGGCCAACCCGACAGGAAGAGCCACGAACTGATAATGTTTGTCCAAGAAGGCAAACTTTAGAAACCGATGATGTTCTTTGTGGATTGGAATATGAAGGTAAGCATCCTTCAAAATACACGGTAGTCATATATTGACCCTCCTGGATCATTGGCAAAATCGTTCGAATTGTCTCCATCTTGAATGATGGAACTCTTAAAAATTTGTTTAGACACTCAAGGTCCAAAACGGGTCTGAACGTTCAACCTATTTGTGGTCCCCCAAAAAAGAGGGGAGTAAAACCCCTGTCCCCGTTCCAATTTTGGAACAGGACAGATTACTCCCATAGTAAAAAGGTATTTTACGCAGCGTAAGAACGCCTCTCTCTTTATCTGGTTTGCAGATAATTTTTAAAGATGAAATCTCCTTCTTGGGAGAAAATCCTTGAATTCCAATTGATAACCGTGGGTCACTATTTCTAGTGCCCAGGAATCCTGAACATCTCTTGCCCAAGCCTGAGCAAAAAAAGAAAGTCTGCCCCCTAATAGATCCGGTCCCGGATAGGGGGCCACCCCTTCATGCTGCTTTGTGGAAAAAGAAGCGGGGGTCCTCCTATAAAGTTCCGAAAGAAATGAAAATTATTCTGTTTACCCCTCATTTTAACCGACCAATCCTGAGGTAGGGCATGGGCCTTACCTCCTGTAATATCAGAAATGATCTCCTTCATTTCTGGCCCAAAAAGGGTCTTACCTTTAAAGGGAATAGCTAAAAGCTTATGTTTTGATGACACATCAGCAGACCAAGATTTGAGCCACAATGCTCTACGTGCTAAAATAGCAAATCCTGCATTTTTTGCCGCTAATTTAGCAATTTGAAAAGCAGCATCAGTAATAAAGGAATTAGATAGCTTAAGAGCCTTAATTCTATCTAGAATGTCATCTAATGGAGTCTCAACCTTAAGAGACTCTTCTAGAGCCTCAAACCAAAAAGCTGCTGCAGTACTTACTGGAACAATGCAAGCCGTAGGTTGTAAAAGAAATCCCTGATTAACAAATAATTTCTTTAGTAGACCCTCTAATTTCTTATCCATAGGATCCTTGAAAGCAAAACTATTCTCAATGGGTATAGTAGTACGCATAGCTAGGGAAGATATAGCTCCCTCTACCTTAGAAACCGTTTGCCATGAGTCCCGAATGGTATCTGATATAGGAAACATTTTCTTAAAATTAGGAGAGGGAGAAAACGGTATACCTGGTCTATCCCATTCCTTACTAATAATTTCTGAAATTCTCTTAGGAACCGGAAAAACATCAGTGTAAGTAGGAACTTCCAAATAATTATCCATTTTACACAATTTCTCTGGAGGAATCACAATAGGATCACAATCATCCAGAGTCGCTAAAACCTCCCTAAACAGGCGGAGGTGTTCAAGCTTAAATTTAAATGACATAGCATCCGAATCTGTCTGAGGAAAAACATTCCCTGAATCAGAAATTTCACCCTCAGACAGTAATTCCCCGATCTCCAACTCAGAGCACTGTGAGGGAACATCGGAAATAGCTAATAAAGCATCAGAGGAATCAGTATTTACATTAATACTTTACCTACTGCGTTTATCCTGCAACACTGGTAATTTAGACAATACCTCTGTAAGGGTAGTTGACATAACTGCAGCCATCTCCTGCAGAGTAAAGGAATTAAACACACTAGAAGTACTAGGCGTCGCTTGTGTGGGCATAAAAGTTTGTGACACTTTTGGAGAATTGGATGGCATATCCAGATTCTCTTCAGACTGAGAATCATCCCTAGGCACACTTACTTTATTTAAAATATACTTTTTACATTGTAAAGCCCTTTCAGTACAAAAGTTACACAATGTTAGAGGGGGTTGCACAATAGCTTCTAAACACATAGAACAATGAGAAACCTCAATGTCAGAGATGTTGAACAGACTAGTAATACCACAAAAGTCGTTTAAACACTTATTTATAGCATAAAAACATAATTTATGCTTACCTGATAAATTCCTTTCTTCTCTAGTGTGATCAGTCCACGGGTCATCATTACTTCTGGGATATTACTCCTCCCCAACAGGAAGTGCAAGAGGATTCACCCAGCAGAGCTGCATATAGCTCCTCCCCTCTACGTCACTCCCAGTCATTCAACCAAGGACCAACGAGAAAGGAAAAGCCAAGGGTGAAGTGGTGACTGGAGTATAAATTAAAAAAAAAATATTTACCTGCCTTAAAAACAGGGCGGGCCGTGGACTGATCACACTACAGAAGAAAGGAATTTATCAGGTAAGCATAAATTATGTTTTCTTCTGTTAAGTGTGATCAGTCCACGGGTCATCATTACTTCTGGGATACCAATACCAAAGCAAAAGTACACGGATGACGGGAGGGATAGGCAGGCTCTTTATACAGAAGGAACCACTGCCTGAAGAACCTTTCTCCCAAAAATAGCCTCCGATGAAGCAAAAGTGTCAAATTTGTAAAATTTGGAAAAAGTATGAAGCGAAGACCAAGTTGCAGCCTTGCAAATCTGTTCAACAGAGGCCTCGTTCTTGAAGGCCCAAGTGGAAGCCACAGTTCTAGTAGAATGAGCTGTAATTCTTTCAGGAGGCTGATGTCCAGCAGTCTCATAAGCTAAACGAATTATGCTACGAAGCCAAAAAGAAAGAGAGGTAGCGGAAGCTTTTTGACCTCTCCTCTGCCCAGAGTAAATGACAAACAGAGAAGACGTTTGTCGAAATTCCTTAGTTGCCTGTAAGTAAAATTTTAGAGCACGGACTACATCCAGGTTGTGCAGTAGACGTTCCTTCTTTGAAGAAGGATTTGGGCATAAAGAAGGAACAACAATCTCTTGATTGATATTCCTGTTAGTAACTACCTTAGGTAAGAACCCAGGTTTAGTACGCAGGACTACCTTATCCGAATGAAAAATCAAATAAGGAGAATCACAATGTAAGGCTGATAATTCAGAGACTCTTCGAGCCGAGGAAATAGCCATTAAAAATAGAACTTTCCAAGATAACAACTTTATATCAATGGAATGAAGGGGTTCAAACGGAACGCCCTGTAAGACATTAAGAACAAGGTTTAAACTCCATGGTGGAGCAACAGTTTTAAACACAGGCTTAATTCTGGCCAAAGCCTGACAAAAAGCCTGGACGTCAGGAACTTCTGACAGACGTTTGTGTAACAGAATGGACAGAGCTGAGATCTGTCCCTTTAACGAACTAGCAGATAAACCCTTTTCTAAACCTTCTTGTAGAAAAGACAATATCCTAGGAATCCTAACCTTACTCCAAGAGTAACCTTTGGATTCACACCAATATAGGTATTTACGCCATATCTTATGGTAAATCTTTCTGGTAACAGGTTTCCTAGCCTGTATTAAGGTATCAATAACTGACTCAGAAAATCCACGTCTTGATAAAATCAAGCGTTCAATTTCCAAGCAGTCAGCTTCAGAGAAGTTAGATTTTGATGTTTGAAGGGACCCTGTATCAGAAGGTCCTGTTTCAGAGGTAGAGACCAAGGTGGACAGGATGACATGTCCACCAGGTCTGCATACCAAGTCCTGCGTGGCCACGCAGGTGCTATTAGAATCACTGATGCTCTCTCTTGTTTGATTCTGGCAATCAATCGAGGAAGCAACGGGAAGGGTGGAAACACGTAAGCCATCCTGAAGTCCCAAGGTGCTGTCAGAGCATCTATCAGGACTGCTCCTGGATCCCTGGATCTGGACCCGTAACGAGGAAGCTTGGCGTTCTGTCGAGACGCCATGAGATCTATCTCTGGTTTGCCCCAACGTCGAAGTATTTGGGCAAAGACCTCCGGATGAAGTTCCCACTCCCCCGGATGAAAAGTCTGACGACTTAAGAAATCCGCCTCCCAGTTCTCCACTCCCGGGATGTGGATTGCTGACAGGTGGCAAGAGTGAGACTCTGCCCAGCAAATTATCTTTGATACTTCCATCATAGCTAGGGAGCTTCTTGTCCCTCCCTGATGGTTGATGTAAGCTACAGTCGTGATGTTGTCCGACTGAAACCTGATGAACCCCCGAGTTGTCAACTGGGGCCAAGCCAGGAGGGCATTGAGAACTGCTCTCAATTCCAGAATGTTTATTGGCAGGAGACTCTCCTCCTGACTCCATTGTCCCTGAGCCTTCAGAGAATTCCAGACGGCACCCCAACCTAGAAGGCTGGCGTCTGTTGTTACAATTGTCCAGTCTGGTCTGCTGAATGGCATCCCCCTGGACAGATGTGGCCGAGAAAGCCACCATAGAAGAGAATTTCTGGTCTCTTGATCCAGATTCAGAGAAGGGGATAAGTCTGAGTAATCCCCATTCCACTGACTTAGCATGCACAGTTGCAGTGGTCTGAGGTGTAAGCGTGCAAAGGGTACTATGTCCATTGCCGCTACCATTAAGCCGATTACCTCCATGCATTGAGCCACTGACGGGTGTTGAATGGAATGAAGGGTGCGGCAAGCACTTTGAAGTCTTGTTAGCCTGTCCTCTGTCAGGTAAATCTTCATTTCTACAGAATCTATAAGAGTCCCCAGGAAGGGAACTCTTGTGAGTGGAACAAGTGAACTTTTCTTTTCGTTCACCTTCCATCCATGTGACCTTAGAAATGCCAGCACTAACTCTGTATGAGACTTGGCAGTTTGAAAGCTTGAAGCTTGTATCAGAATGTCGTCTAGGTATGGAGCTACCGAGATTCCCCGCGGTCTTAGTACCGCCAGAAGAGCACCCAGAACCTTTGTGAAGATTCTTGGAGCTGTAGCCAATCCGAATGGAAGAGCCACAAACTGGTAATGCCTGTCTAGGAAGGCAAACCTTAGGTACCGATAATGATCTTTGTGAATCGGTATGTGAAGGTAAGCATCTTTTAAATCTACAGTGGTCATGTATTGACCCTCTTGGATCATAGGTAAAATTGTCCGAATAGTCTCCATCTTGAACGATGGAACTCTTAGGAATTTGTTTAGGATCTTTAAGTCCAGGATTGGTCTGAAAGTTCCCTCTTTTTTGGGAACCACAAACAGATTTGAGTAAAACCCCTGTCCCTGTTCCGATCGTGGAACTGGATGGATTACTCCCATTAACAAGAGCTCTTGTACGCAGCGTAGAAACGCCTCTTTCTTTGTCTGGATTGTTGACAATCTTGACAGATGAAATCTCTCTCTTGGAGGAGAGTATTTGAAGTCCAGAAGGTATCCCTGAGATATTATCTCTAGCGCCCAGGGATCCTGAACATCTCTTGCCCAAGCCTGGGCGAAGAGAGAACGTCTGCCCCCCACTAGATCCGATCCCGGATCGGGGGCCCTCAATTCATGCTGTTTTAGGGGCAGCAGCAGGTTTCCTAGTCTGCTTGCCCTTGTTCCAGGACTGGTTAGGTTTCCAGCCTTGTCTGTAGCGAGCAACAGCTCCTTCCTGTTTTGGTGCAGAGGAAGTTGATGCTGCTCCTGCTTTGAAATTACGAAAGGAACGAAAATTAGACTGTCTAGTCTTGGCTTTGGCTTTGTCCTGAGGCAGGGCATGGCCTTTACCTCCTGTAATGTCAGCGATAATCTCTTTCAACCCGGGCCCGAATAAGGTCTGCCCTTTGAAAGGTATATTAAGCAATTTAGACTTAGAAGTAACATCAGCTTACCAAGATTTTAGCCACAGCGCCCTGCGTGCCTGAATGGCGAATCCTGAATTCTTCGCCGTAAGTTTAGTAAGATGTACTACGGCCTCCGAAATGAATGAATTAGCTAGTTTAAGGACTCTAAGCCTGTCCGTAATGTCGTCCAGAGTAGCTGAACCAATGTTCTCTTCCAGAGACTCAATCCAGAATGCCGCTGCAGCCGTGATCGGCGCAATGCATGCAAGGGGTTGCAATATAAAACCTTGTTGAACAAACATTTTCTTAAGGTAACCCTCTAACTTTTTATCCATTGGATCTGAAAAAGCACAGCTATCCTCCACCGGGATAGTGGTACGCTTAGCTAAGGTAGAAACTGCTCCCTCCACCTTAGGGACCGTTTGCCATAAGTCCCTTGTGGTGGCGTCTATTGGAAACATTTTTCTAAATATCGGAGGGGGTGAGAACGGCACACCGGGTCTATCCCACTCCTTAGTAATAATTTCAGTAAGTCTCTTAGGTATAGGAAAAACCTCAGTACTCGTCGGTACCGCAAAATATTTATCCAACCTACACATTTTCTCTGGTATTGCAACTGTGTTACAATCATTCAGAGCCGCTAACACCTCCCCTAGTAATACACGGAGGTTTTCCAGTTTAAATTTAAAATTTGAAATATCTGAATCCAGTCTGTTTGGATCAGAACCGTCACCCACAGAATGAAGTTCTCCGTCCTCATGTTCTGCCACCTGTGACGCAGTGTCTGACATGGCCCTAATATTATCAGCGCACTCTGTTCTCACCCCAGAGTGATCACGCTTACCTCTTAGTTCTGGTAATTTAGCCAAAACCTCAGTCATAACAGTAGCCATATCCTGTAATGTGATTTGTAATGGCCGCCCAGATGTACTCGGCGCTACAATATCACGCACCTCCCTCTGAGCGGGAGATGTAGGTACTGACACGTGAGGCGAGTTAGTCGGCATAACTCTCCCCTCGTTGTTTGGTGAAATTTGTTCAATTTGTACAGATTGACTTTAATTTAAAGTAGCATCAATACAGTTAGTACATAAATTTCTATTGGGCTCCACTTTGGCATTGCAACAAATGACACAGGTATCATCCTCTGAATCAGACATGTTTAACACACTAGCAAATAAACTTGCAACTTGGAAATACAATTCAATTAGAATAATATTAAAACGTACTGTGCCTTTAAGAAGCACAGAAGATCTATGACAGTTGAAAATTAATAAATTGAAACAGTTATAGCCTCAATCCTTGTAAACAACACAACTTTAGCAAAGGTTTAATCCCATTAGCAAAGATAACAAATTCTGAAAGCAGGAAACAAATTACAGAATAAACGTTTTTTATCTCAGTCAAACTATAATTCTCACAGCTCTGCTGAGAGAAATTACCTCCCTCAAAATAAGTTTTGAAGACCCCTGAGCTCTGTAGAGATGAACCGGATCATGCAGGGAATACAATGAGTTGCTGACTGAAATATTTGATGCATAGTAAAAGCGACAAAAAAACGGCCCCTCCCCCTCACACACAG
Source organism: Bombina bombina (assembly GCF_027579735.1). Taxonomy (NCBI): domain Eukaryota; kingdom Metazoa; phylum Chordata; class Amphibia; order Anura; family Bombinatoridae; genus Bombina; species Bombina bombina. Next base: position 18,849,994 of record NC_069504.1, on the reverse strand, counting down.
CAGTGAGGGAGAACAGAAACTGTCAGAAAAACAGATTAAGCAACTGCCAAGTGGAAAAATAGTGCCCAAACATTTATTCACACAGTACCTCAGCAAATGAAAACGATTTTACATTCCAGCAAAAACGTTAAACATAATCTCTAGTTATTAAACAGCTTTATGTATTTCTTACAGTGTAATTCTAGTGAAGTACCATTCCCCAGAATACTGAAGTGTAAAGTATACATACATGACATATCGGTATGGCAGGATTTTCTCATCAATTCCATTGTCAGAAAATACAAACTGCTACATACCTCTATGCAGATTCATCTGCCCGCTGTCCCCTGATCTGAAGTTTACCTCACTCCTCAGATGGCCGAGAACAGCAATATGATCTTAACTACTCCGGCTAAAATCATAGCAAAACTCTGGTAGATTCTTCTTCAAACTCTGCCAGAGAGGTAATAACACACTCCGGTGCTATTTTAAAATAACAAACTTTTGATTGAAGATATAAAACTAAGTATAATCACCATAGTCCTCTCACACATCCTATCTAGTCGTTGGGTGCAAGAGAATGACTGGGAGTGACGTAGAGGGGAGGAGCTATATGCAGCTCTGCTGGGTGAATCCTCTTGCACTTCCTGTTGGGGAGGAGTAATATCCCAGAAGTAATGATGACCCGTGGACTGATCACACTTAACAGAAGAAATAAACATTAGAAAAAAACCATGTACTGTGCCTTTAAGAAAAGAAAAAAGTGAAAATTTTTCCAAAATGCACAAAAAAGTTAAATTATTCCCAAATTTAACTTAATATCGTTGGTTAATCCAAAAATTACTGCACACAGAAGCAAGGGCAGAAATAAGGCTTTAGAAGTACTTATATCAACATGTAGTCAAAAGAGATAAAAATACACTTGTGCCAAAATAGGCTCCGCCCCTTAAGGTCAAAAGTCAGAGTAGGCCCAAACACCACATGGAAATGCAGTTTTGCACTAATGTAAAAATACACACACAATATAACCCTCAAGCATAAAACCAATAAGTTTTAAGTGCCAAAAATAATAAAAAAATAAAACTTTTATATTGTCTCCCATGTCACATAATGCCCAAATATCAACTGATGATAAATATAAATAGGGACTCCAGTAACACCCCTCTTATTAAAATAGGTTTTACTGCTTACCCCATTCCCATACAGGGAAAACAGAATTTATGCTTACCTGATAAATTACTTTCTCCAACGGTGTGTCCGGTCCACGGCGTCATCCTTACTTGTGGGATATTCTCTTCCCCAACAGGAAATGGCAAAGAGTCCCAGCAAAGCTGGCCATATAGTCCCTCCTAGGCTCCGCCCACCCCAGTCATTCGACCGACGGACAGGAGGAAATATATATAGGAGAAACCATATGGTACCGTGGTGACTGTAGTTAGAGAAAATAATTCATCAGACCTGATTAAAAAAAACCAGGGCGGGCCGTGGACCGGACACACCGTTGGAGAAAGTAATTTATCAGGTAAGCATAAATTCTGTTTTCTCCAACATTGGTGTGTCCGGTCCACGGCGTCATACTTACTTGTGGGAACCAATACCAAAGCTTTAGGACACGGATGAAGGGAGGGAGCAAATCAGGTTACCTAAACGGAAGGCACCACAGCTTGCAAAACCTTTCTCCCAAAAATAGCCTCCGAAGAAGCAAAAGTATCAAATTTGTAAAATTTGGCAAACGTGTGCAGTGAAGACCAAGTCGCTGCCTTACATATCTGGTCAACAGAAGCCTCGTTCTTGAAGGCCCATGTGGAAGCCACAGCCCTAGTGGAGTGAGCTGTGATTCTTTCAGGAGGCTGCCGTCCGGCAGTCTCATAAGCCAATCGGATGATGCTTTTAAGCCAATCGGAAAGAGAGGTATAAGTCGCTTTTTGACCTCTCCTTTTACCAGAATAAACAACAAACAAGATGTTCGTCTGAAATCTTTTGTAGCCTCTAAATAAAATTTTAGAGCACGGACTACGTCCAAATTGTGTAACAAACGTTCCTTCTTTGAAACTGGATTCAGACACAAAGAAGGTACAACTATCTCCTGGTTAATATTTTTGTTAGAAACAACCTTAGGAAGAAAACCAGGCTTAGTACGCAAAACCACCTTATCTGCATGGAACACCAGATAGGGCAGAGAACACTGCAGAGCAGATAACTCTGAAACTCTTCTAGCAGAAGAAATTGCAAACAAAAACAAAACTTTCCAAGATAGTAACTTAATATCTATGGAATGTAAAGGTTCAAACGGAACCCCTTGAAGAACTGAAAGAACTAGATTTAGACTCCAGGGGGAGTCAAAGGTCTGTAAACAGGCTTGATCCTAACCAGAGCCTGAACAAATGCTTGAACATCTGGCACAGCTGCCAGTCTTTTGTGTAGTAAGACAGATAAAGCAGAGATCTGTCCCTTTAGAGAACTTGCAGATAATCCTTTCTCCAAACCTTCTTGTAGAAAGGAGAGAATCTTAGGAATTTTTATATCTTATTCCATGGGAATCCTTTGGATTCACACCAACAGATATATTTTTTCCATATTTTATGGTAAATCTTTCTAGTTACCGGTTTTCTGGCCTGAACCAGAGTATCTATCACAGAATCTGAAAACCCACACTTCGATAGAATCAAGCGTTCAATCTCCAAGCCGTCAGCTGGAGGGAGACCAGATTTGGATGTTCGAATGGACCCTGAACAAGAAGGTCCTGTCTCAAAGGTAGCTTCCATGGTGGAACCGATGACATATTCACCAGGTCTGCATACCAAGTCCTGCGTGGCCACGCAGGAGCTATCAAGATCACCGAGGCCCTCTCCTGATTGATCCTGGCTACCAGCCTGGGAATGAGAGGAAACTGTGGAAATACATAAGCTAGGTTGAAGGTCCAAGGTGCTACTAGTGCATCTACTAGAGTCGCCTTGGGATCCCTGGATCTGGACCCGTAGCAAGGAACCTTGAAGTTCTGACGAGACGCCATCAGATCCATGTCTGGAATGCCCCATAATTGAGTTAGTTGGGCAAAGATCTCCGGATGGAGTTCCCACTCCCCCGGATGGAATGTCTGACGACTCAGAAAATCCGCCTCCCAGTTTTCCACACCTGGGATGTGGATCACAGACAGGTGGCAGGAGTGATCCTCCGCCCATTGAATTATTGGTCACTTCTTTCATCGCCAGGGAACTTCTTGTTCCCCCCTGATGATTGATATACGCAACGGTCGTCATGTTGTCTGATTGGAACCTTATGAATCTGGCCTTTGCTAGTTGAGGCCAAGCCCTGAGAGCATTGAATATCGCTCTCAGTTCCAGAATGTTTATCGGGAGAAGAGACTCTTCCCGAGACCATAGACCCTGAGCTTTTAGGTATTCCCAGACCGCGCCCAAGCCCACCAGACTGGCGTCGGTCGTGACAATGACCCACTCTGGTCTGCGGAAGCTCATTCCCTGGGACAGATGGTCCAGGGTCAGCCACCAACGGAGTGAATCTCTGGTCTTCTGATCTACTTGAATCATTGGAGACAAGTCTGTATAGTCCCCATTCCACTGTTTGAGCATGCACAGTTGTAATGGTCTTAGATGAATTTGTGCAAAAGGAATTATGTCCATTGTTGCAACCATCAACCCTACTACTTCCATGCACTGCGCTATGGAAGGACGAGGAACAGAATGAAGCACTTGACAAGAGCTTAGAAGTTTTGATTTTCTGACCTCTGTCAGAAAAATCCTAATTTCTAAGGAATCTATTATTGTTCCCAAGAAGGGAACTCTTGTTGACGGAGACAGAGAACTTTTTTCTATGTTCACCTTCCATCCGTGTGATCTGAGAAAAGCTAGAACTATGTCTGTATGAGCCTTTGCTTTTGACAGGGACGACGCTTGTATTAGAATGTCGTCCAAGTAAGGTACTACTGCAATGCCCCTCGGTCTTAGAACCGCTAGAAGGGATCCTAGCACCTTTGTGAAAATCCTTGGAGCAGTGGCTAACACGAATGGGAGGGCCACAAACTGGTAATGCTTGTCCAGAAAAGCGAACCTTAGGAACTGATGATGTTCTTTGTGGATAGGAATATGTAGGTACGCATCCTTTAGATCCACGGTAGTCATAAATTGACTTTCCTGGATAGTGGGTAGAATCGTTCGAATGGTTTCCATCTTGAACGATGGTACCCTGAGAAATTTGTTTAGGATCTTCAAATCCAAAATTGGTCTGAAAGTTCCCTCTTTTTTGGGAACTACGAACAGATTGGAATAAAATCCCATTCCTTGTTCCTTTATTGGAACTGGGTGTATCACTCCCATCTTTAACAGGTCTTCTACACAATGTAAGAATGCCTGTCTCTTTATTTGGTTTGAGGATAAGTGAGACATGTGGAACCTTCCCCTTGGGGGTAGTTCCTTGAATTCCAGGAGATAACCCTGAGAAACTATTTCTAGCGCCCAGGGATCCTGAACATCTCTTGCCCAAGCCTGAGCAAAGAGAGAGAGTCTGCCCCCCACTAGATCCGGTCCCGGATCGGGGGCTACTCCTTCATGCTGTTTTGTTAGCAGCGGCAGGCTTCTTGGCTTGCTTACCCCTTGTTCCAGCCTTGCATTGGTTTCCAGGCTGGTTTGGGTTGTGAGGCATTACCCTCTTGTCTAGAGGATGCAGAATTAGAGGCCGGTCCATTCCTGAAATTGCGAAAGGAACGAAAATTAGACTTATTTTTAGCCTTGAAAGACCTATCTTGTGGAAGGGCGTGGCCCTTTCCCCCAGTGATGTCTGAAATAATCTCTTTCAATTCTGGTCCAAATAGAGTTTTACCTTTGAAAGGGATTTTAAGCAATTTTGTCTTGGATGACACATCCGCTGACCAAGACTTTAGCCAAAGCGCTCTGCGCGCCACGATAGCAAACCCTGAATTTTTCGCCGCTAATCTAGCTAATTGCAAAGCGGCATCTAAAATAAAAGAGTTAGCCAATTTAAGTGCGTGAACTCTGTCCATAACCTCCTCATACGGAGTCTCTCTACTGAGCGACTTTTCTAGTTCCTCGAACCAGAACCACGCTGCTGTAGTGACAGGAACAATGCACGAAATTGGTTGTAGAAGGTAACCTTGCTGTACAAAAATCTTTTTAAGCAAACCTTCCAATTTTTTATCCATAGGATCTTTGAAAGCACAACTATCTTCAATAGGAATAGTAGTGCGTTTGTTTAGAGTAGAAACTGCCCCCTCGACCTTAGGGACTGTCTGCCATAAGTCCTTTCTGGGGTCGACCATAGGAAATCATTTCTTAAATATAGGGGGGGGGACAAAAAGGTATGCCGGGCTTTTCCCACTCCTTATTTACTATGTCCGCCACCCGCTTGGGTATAGGAAAAACGTCGGGGTGCACCGGAACCTCTAGGAACTTGTCCATCTTGCATAATTTCTCTGGAATGACCAAGTTGTCACAATCATCCAGAGTAGATAACACCTCCTTAAGCAGTGCGCGGAGATGTTCTAATTTAAATTTAAATGTCACAACATCAGGTTCAGCTTGTTGAGAAATCCTTCCTGAATCTGAGATTTCTCCATCTGACAAAACCTCCCTCATGGCCCCTTCAGATTGGTGTGAGGGTATGACAGAACAATTATCATCAGCGCCCTCCTGCTCCTCAGTGTTTAAAACAGAGCAATCGCGCTTTCTCTGATAAGTAGGCATTTTGGATAAAATATTTGCTATAGAGTTATCCATTACAGCCGTTAATTGTTGCATGGTAATAAGCATTGGCGCACTAGATGTACTAGGGGCCTCCTGCATGGGCAAAACTGGTGTAGACACAGTAGGAGATGATGTATGTGAAAAAATATAAAGGAATTGTTCAAAAATTACCAAAATTTCACCACAGTGTCTTAAAGCATTAATAGTATTGCACACCAAATTTCAGAGCTTTAACCCTTAAAATAACGGAACCGGAGCCGTTTATAAATTTAACCCCTATACAGTCCCAGCTATAGTCTTTGCTGAGACCCAACCAAGCCCAGAGGGGAATACGATACCAATTGACGCCTTCTAGAAGCTTTTCCAGCAATTTTTAGATCCTCACACATGCATCTGCATGCCCTGCTCTCAAAAAACAACTGCGCAGTAATGGCGCGAAAATGAGGCTCAGTCTATAACTAGGAAGGCCCCCTGACTGGAAAAGGTGTCTAACACAGTGCCTGCCGTTTAATAAACGTTCCCAAAGTTTATAAATGCAAATTGTCAGCATAAATATGCATAAAATGCCCAAATAAAGCAATTGATTTAGCCCATAAGAATGTCTACCAGTTTTTTTAGCCCATAATAAGCCCTTTATTCTGTTTGTTTGACTAAGAAAATGGCTTACCGGTCCCCATGAGGGGAAATGACAGCCTTCCAGCATTACATGGTCTTGTTAGAAATATGGCTAGTCATACCTTAAGCAGAAAAGACTGCTAACTGTTTCCCCCAACTGAAGTTACTTCATCTCAACAGTCCTATGTGGAAACAGCAATCGATTTTAGTTACTGTCTGCTAAAATCATCTGCCTCTCACAAACCGAAATCTTCATCCTTTTCTGTTTCAGAGTAAATAGTACATACCAGCACTATTTTAAAATAACAAACACTTGATAGAAGAATAAAAACTACATTTAAACACCAAAAAACTCTTAACCATCTCCGTGGAGATGTTGCCTGTGCAACGGCAAAGAGAATGACTGGGGTGGGCGGAGCCTAGGAGGGACTATATGACTCTTTGCCATTTCCTGTTGGGGAAGAGAATATCCCACAAGTAAGGATGACGCCATGGACCGGACACACCAATGTTGGAGAAATGACAGCCAGTTCTGATACACCAAGTCTCCTCAGAAAAAAAGGCTGCACATACCTTAATGCTGCTTGTAGCATGAAACCGGTCTCCACACTGAAGATGTCTCATGGTTACCTTCAGAAGTCTTGTGGGAACCAGCATGGATCTTAGTTACAAATGCTAAGATCATCAAACCTCAGGGCAGAAATCTTCTTCCATATCTCCCTGAGGAAAATAGTATGCACCGGTACCATTTAAAATAAAAAACTTCTTGATTGAAGAAACTAAAACTAACACCTCACTTTACCATGTCTTCCTAGTATACCACAGGCAAAGAGAATGACTGAGGGTCGAGAGGAAGGGGAGGGGCTATATATACACAGCTCTGCTGTGGTGCTCTTTGCCACTTCCTGTTAGCAGGAGGTTAATATCCCACAAGTAAGGATGACATCCGTGGACTCGTCATATCTTTGTAAAAGAAATATATCAACTTTATTAGTTTTATTTAAAAAGGGTTACACAATAAAAACAGTTGCAGCAAGTAAAAGTGGTTTTCAAACTAATGTATTGAAAAGGGTGGATAGTTACAAATTCTTATCCTGAATTGATATCATTGTGTAAAGAGGATTTGTGGTAAACCTTAATGGTAAAGGTATGTTCGTAATCTGTTGTGGGCTAACATCCCTGCAAAATGGGGCCAAACCTATTAGGGGCCACTATTCAGTCGAAGTGTGTACTCCTATTGTATACCTCACTGAGTATTATATGGATACTAAAATAAACTGTACCCATATGTACTCTTTGATAGAGTAATGCAATAGTAGTAGTGTGGCTAGGTATTGATACCTTGTAAGTTACATGTAGTTTGCACTTATATATACAAACTACTTGTTAGTGTGCCCGTGGGTCACAATTAGAATATTGGTTGCTCCACAGATTAGAGGTATATCTCCGCCATCATTTGTACAGCCCAATATCTAAATTGGAGCGTGTGTATATATAAATGAAACCACAGGAGTTACTGTGTATTCAAACGTTAAGTTACAGTGTAACCAACGACTCGCCACTAACTTTGTATCGGTTGCTATTGATTAATTATAAAGTTACATATCCAATACTTGTTATAAGATTTTCAGCAACCTACAAAAGGAGTGTAATACTTGGCGAGGAGGCTTAACACTAAAGCTCGCCACCAGGTAGGTACGTGCAGGATATGAGATTTATTACAGCAGTAACCTAAATCAGCTGGTTTTAGAAACGCCTGAACAGCAAGACTCCTATAGAGAGGCCTCTCACCCCACTATGAATTGTATACGCTTAGTACTGAACGTACAAATAAATAAGGAATGTCTATATGCCCTTAGGTCACACTCAGATTGTGCAGTGTTCCTCAAGTTAAGGAATACAGAGGCCACTATAAATTGAGCTCAACGTTTAACCTGTATATACGTAAATGAAACTTGTTTATATGGATCGGTGCACTGTCATGTATCTAAGCACTATACAGTACAGTTTACCTCAGGTTTGTCAAGTGTTGCCACTAAAAATACTTGTTAGTTGTTAATTATCATATGCTTGTAATTTGTACTGTGGGCAACCACCACAAGAGGTTAGTAAAATAAATATGAGTAGCACAAAGCTTGCCCTAGGGCAGTAATAATTTGTGCTGAAATTACAGGTATGTGCTACATAAGTACCTTAAATTAACTAGTATCAGATAAGCCCGAACAACAGATCTAAGGAGATAACATCAAGTCCTAAGAGACAAGAAAACAAAAGAGGCGCCCTTGGTGCAATAACTGGAGAGATTCAAGTGAAGCAATGGCGTATAATATAAGTCAGGTACTCACAAACGGATATGCACATCCAGTGCAATAAATCACATGCCAATACTTTGGAGCCGCTCTGCTGACTCAAAGGATCCAACGAGGCAGCATCCTAATGATGTCACAGATTCCGGTTTAGGCAAAAGAATATGGCCAATTGAGAGGTAGCACTAAATTAGAGTCTAACAAATGCAAACTCCAAAAGTATATTGGGATGATAAATGAAGAGCAAGGTTCAAGTAAAAAGGTGGATTTATTAAAACATATAAAAAGTGTTGCTTAGCAACGCGTTTCTCAGCACAATACGCCGTTTCATCAGGCTATGATGTGATTTTGTGAGTACCCGACATATACGCCATTTCTTCACTTGAATCTCTTGAGTTATTGCACCAAGGACGCCTCTTGTTTTCTTGTCTCTTAGGACTTGATGTTATCTTCCGTTCCTTCCTTGTTGAGAGAGCTGCCTGCTGGTTACACACTGTTTCATCATTGAAGGACTCTTTGGGACTTATTTACATATATTCTCATATGTTTTATTAATTATGTGTATTATCTACTGATCAATAATTTTACTGTTTGATTTTACATCATACGATTTATTTATCTTTTTTTGGGGGTCGAGTTTGGCGCACCTCTCGAGATCTAAGGAGATATCACTTTCCCCATAGTTGATTAATACATAAGAAATACCCCTTAGACTACTGCAAAATTAAAACTACAGGACACCCAACAACCCGGTCATTCCTCCCTTAACATGTTTCGCCTACTGGCTTTGCCAAAAAAATAATGTATTTTTATTATACCATTTGGAAGTTGTTTTATACACTGACCTGGCTCAGCATTTTTTGCCTGCTGAAAAATCAGTTGGAGACTTCTGTATTTTCCCCTAGATCCCTACCTGGGACCGTTGATCAGTGTACTAGCCGTTGAAAGTGCTAGCCTGCTCTTTAGCACCGGTCACAGTACAGTGCAACGTTATCTGGTGAGCCTTACATCTTCTGCACGTTTACATATTTACCTGTATGATATAAACTATGAGACTCCCTCTTTTTTGTCTTCAACTTCATGGTAGGCCCAGGATAACCCATTTTACTAAGACCCAGCAATGCATCACTGTAGCGAATACATTAACTTTTTTACCCGGCGGTAGATGGGCATGTGATTTTAGTCAGAAGCAGCTCATTACTACAGGACGTGCATAACCATTTTACCTAGAGGTAGATGGGCATGTGATTTTAGTCAGAGGAAGTGCATTACTACAGGCCGTGCATAAATTTACCCAGCGGTAGATGGGCATGTGAAAATCTGGCCTGTTAGGGAAGCCTTTGGGGAAGGTTTGAAAAACCAGTGCGCTATTTGAATCATGAAAAAGAAACTTGGGTTTATTCCCCTTTAAGGTCTTTATAATACATTTTTGCTGTTAGAGGGTCATGTAATTTCTGCAGACACAAATTCAGTTTTGAGAACTACAAAACCAATGTTATATCTTCTAGATAGAAAAAAAAATGCACCAAATAGTATTACAGAAAGTATGACAGAATGGGTTAATGGAATAAAAAAAAAAAAGCCATAAATATACAGCCTCTTGCTATATATTTAAAAACGAATGCTTATTTCAGGATGAATGACTTTTGAATTATAACGCATCTTAAATAGAAACTCTTTAGATCGATTTTTCTTTAAAAAAAAAAAAAAAAAAAATCTGATTTAAATTAAAAACATTTAAATAAAAAATACATTTACAAAAAGATCCAGTTTAAATATAAAAAAAAAAAAAAACTTTATCCACCCTGATCTCCACTGTTTAAGTGTTTTTTTTACTAAAACCAGACAGCCAACGTATGATCGTCATGTGTGTAAGCAGACTCCGAATCTTAACAGTGGGGGTCAGAGGAGGTACAATCATTTGTGTAGAGGGAGAAGACTAATGGGGAGCATACACATTCTTTAGGAGTTTTAGTGCTTATTGTATAGGTGCTGGATGTGAATTAACCCAACTAAATTGCTGTCGGTCTTGTAGGAAATTGAATATCCACTGGCAGGTGGAAGTGGGAAGAGATTAGTTTGGGCAAGAGGAGTTCTGGGGTGGTGGTATTAAACTGAATTCCACAAACAGGATCCTTGCATAAGTCTCTGGACTGTCGATATGTTACAAGAGGTTATGCAGTCCCATGTTGACTGCATCATCTACAGACCTGTTCGCACAATAAGCACACAGCAATGGGTCTACTGAGGGACCAGTGATGCCTTAATTGGGCTAGCACTAAACTCAATGATTTCATGACCATATACATCAAAGCAACAGGTCTGTAGTCATCAAGACCTGTGATCTTAGGTTTCTTTGGTACAGGAATAACAGGGTTTAAAGCAAGAACGGACTAAGCACTGCTCTGACAGATTTCCTGATCTTCTGTTTCTGGAATTGCTAGCACACTTCTTCGCCGATCTTAAATGCAGGGTGAATAGCAGAGTAGAGAGAGAGACTGAGTAACAGAAGTTTATGGTGTTGACTGCAACAGGTCACATTGAGATTAGCTAGTTGTAGGATTCCTTCAGATTGAGGAGATGTCTAATAATATCTTTCAGGCCTTTAAACAATGATGCAGGATTGTTGGATTTACAGATTTCCAGAGTAATTTCTCTTAGGTGCTATTTCATTTGTCAGTGCATTTTGTTGGAAATTTCTATAGCCAGACAAAGCTGTTTATCATTGTTATATGCATGCTTTTAATTCTAGCTTTGCTTCACTGCTCCATCTTTTAACGGACCTAACTGCAGGCTTAGCAGATTTAAGTTTGTGCTTATAGGTAGCAATAAAGCACCAGGCAATGGTCAGACAGACCCAGTGCAAGCTCTAGGAACAGAGCAATATGCATCTTATTGTTTAACAATGATCCAGTATATTCCTCTCTGGTAGGAAATGTGATGTGCTGCTTAAATTTAGGCAGTTCATGAGTAAGTTTCTCAGGGTTTTTAAAAAAAAAAAAAAAAAGAGAAGAAACACGACTTAATCTGGATCTCTATATCTAATTAGATCTGCAAGTTGTTGAGCTACACTTCTACAGGCTTGAAGAGGGATGTACACACTCACCAAAATGAATGAGGAAAACTCAAGGCAAATTATAAGCTCTTATAAGTTAAGGCAGCACATCTATTTCAGAATAGTGATATCTGTGCTCCAACCTGCATTGATGTAACTGCATCATCTTGATTTACCCACTAACCCAGCAATACAGTCTGCTCTGAACAGTTGAAACCCCAGAAGGAAAAAAAAAAAAAAAAAAAAAAAAAAAAAAAATCACACTACCCGGTATGGATTAGTCCAGTAAACTTTCCATGAAACACATTGCAGTAGAGTTGGTAAAATCCCTTTTCACCAGGGTAAACAAATTTCATCTATTTAGTTAGCAAGGGAGCAATGCTCGGCAGTGAAGCCCGGTTGTCAGATTAACAAGTGCTCCCACCCACTTGCAGCACATACTCAGAGCTACCGCTCCTCCAACTAAAATATCCAGAAGAAGGTCTAAGTGAGCGAAAGTCGGCATCTGATTAGCTGGAATGTAAGGTCTGATATTCAGTAGTTTGTCCCTTGAAAAAGAGGGATTGATAGATGATAATCAGGGGCAGTACAAACCATAAATGTACACATAAGGGAGCTCCAAATCTGCAGCGCCAATTAAGTGGTCCTATTGCACACAATACGCAATTATACAATGCTTTTAAAACAGCAAAGTCAAAATTAAAAATGTATGGTTTAGAAGAGCATGCAATTTGTCAGCAAAGTTACTGGTGCATGCCCAGCTGATAAGCCATAGCCATGCGCATGCCCAGCTGATAAGCCATAGCCAATGCGCATGCCCAGCTGATAAGCCATAGCCAATGCGCATGCCCAGCTGATAAGCCATAGCCAATGCGCATGCCCAGCCGATAAGCCATAGCCAATGCGCATGCCCAGCCGATAAGCCATAGCCAATGCGCATGCCCAGCCGATAAGCCATAGCCAATGCGCATGCCCAGCTGATAAGCCATAGCCATGCTTTGGAGCTCCCTACCAAGTTTACTCTTCAACATATCAGAAGAAAACCGATTAAAGTAAATTAGAAATAGGAGTTTAATTTTGATTTACTATTTAATAAGTTCAAGCAATGTATTCCTTTACATGAAAGCCTGTATGCTATTAACCCTCACAAAGGTTAGGTGCATGAACTGCAATGCACAACTGATCCTGAAGCCAGGAGTCATCTATATGTGCTCCTAGGAGAGATGGGCAACTAAACTATATACAGTATGCAGCCCCCCAAGCAGGGTGGAGAGTCCACAACTTCTTTCATTACAGTTGGGAATTAAGAACCTGGCCACCAGGAGGAGGCAAAGACACCCCAACTAAAGGCTTAAATACCTCCCCCACTTCAATCATTCCCCAGTCATTCTGCCGAGGAAACAAGGAACAGTAGGAGAAATATCAGGGTATAAATGGTGCCAGAATGATATACATTTAGGTCCGCCCATAGAAGATATGGGCGGGAGCCATGGACTCTCCTCCCCTCAATGGAAATGAAATCATCAGGTAAGCATAATTTAGGTTTTCCATCTAAAGGGGAGGAGAGTCCACGGCTTCATTCATTACTGTTGGGAACAAATACCCAAGCGCTAGAGGACACAATGAAACCAGGAGGGTAAAAAGGCAGGCCCTAATCAGAAGGCACCACAGCCTGCAAAACCTCTCCCCCCGCAGAAGCAAAAACTTAGAATTTGTAAGACTTTGTAAAAGGGTGTAAGGAGTACCACGTAACACCATACAAATTTGCTCCATAGAGGCCTCATTCTTGAAGGCCCAAGACAAAGCTACAGCTCTAGTTGAATGAGCCGTGATCATCTGAGGAGGCTTATGTCCCGCTGTCTCATTATCCAAGCGAATCAAACTCCTCAACCAAAAGGACTAAGAAGTAGCAGCGGCCCTTTGCCCCTTGCGCTTCCAAGAATACACCACAAAAAGATGCAGACTGCCTGAAATCCTTGGTAGCCTGAAGATAGAACTTCAAGGCACGAACCACATCCAGGTTATGATGTAACCGCTCCTTAGAAGAAGGGTGAGGACACAAAGGAGGAACAACTATTTCCTCATTAATGTTACACCACCTTGGGAAGAAACCCCAAACCAGTGCATAGCACAGCCTTATCCGCATGAAACACCAGATAAGGAGGCTCACCAGATAAGGGACACTGAACCCAAATGTTTTCTTTCATGGTTCAGCTAGAGCATGACATTTTAAGCAACTTTCTAATTTACTCCTATTATCAATTTCTTCGTTCTCTTGCTATCTTTATTTTACAAGCAGGAATGTAAATCTTAGCAGCCAGCCCATTTTAGGTTCAGAACCATGGATAGCGCTTGCTTATTTGAGGCTTACATTTACTTATCAGTAAGCAAGCATAACCCAGGTTCAACCAAAGATGGGCCGGCTCCTATGCCTCACATTCCTGCTTTTTAAATAAAGATAGCAAGAGAACGAAGAAAAATTGATAATAGGAGTAAATTAGAAAGTTGCTTAAAAAATTGCATGCTCTATCTGAATCATGAAAGAAAAATAAATTGGGTCTAGTGTCCCTTTAAGGACCAGGTTTAAGCTCCACGGGGGAGCAGAGTGTCTAAAGACAGGCCTGATCAAAAGATTGGATGTCAGGGAGCTCAGCAAGTCTCCTATGCAAAAAGGCTGATAATGCCGAAATCTGTCCCTTTAAGGAACTAGCGGCAAGGCCCTTCTCCAAACCGTCTTGGAGAAAGGACAGAACCCTGGATACCTTCACCTTATGCCAAGGATATCCCTGCTTCTCACACCAGGACAAGTCCTAGACACCTTATGGTAGATGCGACAAGTGACTGGCTTCCTTGCCTGAATTAGAGTATCAATCACACTTTCAGAAAAGCCTCTCTTGGCCAAGACTAGGCGTTCAATCTCCACGCAGTCCGCCTCAGAGGATCTAGATTTTGATGTTGAAAAGGGCCCTGTTCCAGCAGATCCCTGCCACAGGGTAACCTCCATGGCGGAGAGGATGAAATCCCCACCAGATCTGCAAACCACGTCCTCCGCGGCCATGAAGGAGCAATCAGAATGGCCGAAGCCCGCTCCTGTTTGATGCGTGCCACTACACGAGGTAGAAGTGGTAACAGTGGAAAAATGTTAGCTAGGCTGAATCCCCAAGGAACCATTAAGGCATCTATCAGCTCTGCCTGGGGATCCTTGGACCTCGAACCGTATTGGGGTAGCTTACAATTGAGTCTGGACGCCATGAGATCCATCTCCGGCGTTTCCCCCCATCTGTGACAAATCTCCGCAAACACCTCCGGGTGAAGAGACCATTCCCCCGGATGGAAGGATTGTCTGCTGAGAAAGTCCACTACCCAGTTGTCCACACCTGGAATGTGAATCGCCGAGAGCGAGCAGTTGTGGGACCCCGCCCACACCAAGATCCAAGAAGATCCTCCCCTCAATGCGAGGAAGCTCCTTGTACCCCCCTGATGGCTGATGTAAGCCACCGAGGTAATGTCAGTCTGGAATCTGATGAAGTTGACCGTCCCCAGAGAAGGCCATGCCTTCAGAGTGTTTTAAATTGCTTGGAGTTCCAGGATGTTTAACGGAAGGAGAGATTCCTCCCAGGACCAATTTTCCTTGTGCCATCCTGGCACCCCAAACAGCTCCCCATCCTGCAAGACTGGCATCCGTGGTCACAATCTCCCAGGATGGTCTCAAGAAGGATGTCCATGGACAGTTGCTCCGGACGGATCCACCAAGTGAGTTCCGAGTCCGAACATCCATGGATATCAGCTGTGATAGATCGCCGTTCTATCTTAACATGCACAATTGAAGAGGTCTGAGATGGAACCTGGCGAATGGGATGATATGTATGCTTGAAACCATGAGACCTATCACCCCAAACATTGAGCCAACCGAGGGGCTTGTGGAGGACAGAAGGGCAAGACAGGACGACGCAAGCTTCCTGTGTCGCTGATCTGTGAGAAACATTTTCATGGACAGAGTCTATTTTTGTGCCCAGGGAACTATTTCCTGAGTCGATCTTCCAGCCATGAGATTGGAGCAAAAGAAGAGCAGCCCTCGAATGATCCTCTGCGAGGCTGAACAACGGCACCTGAACAAGGATGTCGTCCAGATAAGGTGCTACCGCAATGCCCGTGGATCTGGCCACTGCAAGCAGCGACCCCAGAACCTTTGTGAAGACTCTCGGGGCCGTCGCCAGACCAAAAGGAAGGGCCACAAACAGGAAGTGTTGGTCCAGAAAAGCAAATCTTAGGAACCTGAAATGGTCCCTGTGAATTAACACATGAAGGTAAGCGTCCTTCAAGAGGGACAGTTCATGAGGACTACAGACTTGAACAAGAGGCAGGATAGATCTGATCGTTTCCATTTTGAACGATGGAACACTCAGAAACTTGTTCAAACACTTTAGGTCAAAAATTCGGGCGGAATATCCCCTTCTATGGAACCACAAAGATTGGAATAGTACCCTAGATCCCTCTCTGCTAGGGGTACTGGTACGATAACCCAGAGAGGGGCGGAATCTCTCACATACTCTAGAAAGGCCTCTCTTTTCTGGTCTTGAAGACAGGTTTGACAAGGAGGAATCTGCCCCTGGGCGGATGGGATCTGAACCCTATCCTGTACCCCTGGGCGACAACCTCCAGAACCCAAGGGTCCTGAACATCCTGCAACCAGGTTTCTGAGAAGAGAGATAATCTCCCCCCTACTTGGTCCGGAGGCCCCGTGTGCTGAAACATCTTTCCCAACATGTTTTCCAGCTTTTTATCCATGGGCTCTTTAAACGACAAACTATCCTCAAGGGGAATAGTTGTCCACTTCGCGAGCGTAGAGATAGACCCATCCACCTTAGGGTTAGTTCCCCACAGCTCAAGCTGAGAGTCCGGAACGGGGAACAGTTTCCTAAAAGGGGAAAAAGAACCTAATCGCTCCCATTCATTCTTAAAATTTGCCATCTTAATGGGAACCAGGAAAGTCTGAGGTACTACCCTGTCCCCCAGAAGAACAACTTTTTTTTCACTTTCTGCAATGACTTAGTCAAAAATTTTCTGCAGGTGATTTTGAAATTAAATACAATTTTAAATGAGGCAGTTATACTACAGCACTAGCTCAATTGCAATATAGTGATTAACTGGATAATAAACAATTATAATATAATAATAATTATTATTATTATAATTATAATTATAATTATTATTATTAGTTATTTGTAGAGCGCCAACAGATTCCGCAGCGCTAATTAGTCATCAATGTGCTGCTGCTTTGCAGTGCTACCCCATATTTGATTGTTCTCTTCAGACATTGCTTCTCGTTGGCTGCACTATTTTAAGGAAAATGTACACAATGCAGCCAGAGCAAAGCGTTGTTTAAAGAGAACAGCCTGGTTTGGAGCAGCACCACAAAGCAAAAGTGCTAACGGTTCCCTCAGGTCTCATTCTTTCTGCAGACGCTGCATTTTCTGCGACGACATCTCAGATCACAGTGTGTTCTGCCTTGGGCCCTGTCCTCGTATACCTTACCAAGCTTTGGAATCTTAGGTTCCTCCGGAACCTCCAGAGTAGCAAGCACCTGCTGCATCAAAAAACGCAAATTCTCCATCCTAAACCTAAAACCAGGCTCCTCCGATGACACTGACTCTTTGGAGGAGGCCCCTTCTGGGTCGGAGTGGGCCTCGTCATCGTATAGAGCCTCTGGGATTTCCATCGGCGTAGACAAACCCTGGGCTCGGCTGCCATGATACACCTTACGCTTGCGCTTAGCGGAACATGGTAAGGCATGGATCACTTTCAAAACTGCCGATTCCAGTTGGTCTACAAAGTCTGATGGCAAACTAATCTCTCCCGAAGGAGTAATGGTTGGACCCCGGGGCGCTGCATGTGTAATCTGAGATGAATGCAGGGAACGCACCTCACGGGACGAAGAACCCTCAGAGGTGGACGGCTTAGTAGTACTAGACATCCGTTTACATTTAGATGTGGTAACTTTATCAAGGCATGTGGAACATAGTTGAGCAGGCTGATCTACTAGAACCTCCTCACAAACACAGGAATGAGACTTTGTTAAAGAGGAAGAACCCTCTAACACGTCAGAGTCCCCCATAGCTTGTGCTTTTATTCAACTAGCTTAATTTACAAAAGGCACCTTTATACCTCCAATGGCCTGGGCACTAACCACCTCCTGGGACCCGGACTACAGAAACCGTTGTCTCCTGCGCCACAGACCAACAGAGGAAGAGAGATAGGCACACATGGAGTGCCTGACAGGACCATCCCTGCACTAAGGAAAAAATGCACCAAAAAGGGCCGCGCAACATTCCCACCAGTAACCTAAAAGTTTCACACATTGCCAGAGCCTCATCTCACACATAACGCAGCAATGACACAAATAATATCATGTATAAACCCCCCTGTTCAATAATCCCCTTTCCATGAATATTAACCCTTGATTCTTTAAAGATAAAAAGGCATCACACTGTGACCCTGTCTTCCATGTTATTATTAATAAAAATTAAAAATGAAATTATTTTACCAGACTCTACGCCGTGGAACAGGAACACGGCCCTTCAAGTATGACAGTGTAGTAGCCTTGCTCCTGACATGGACTTGAGTGTATAAAGCAGGCAGCGAAACTTGTCAACGCTGATTGCTCGTGGAGCTGTAAATATGAGTCGGGATGGTTTTGCAGAAAGACTCTCCCTGCATCTCCGGACTCTCTTTTGTCCAGTCGCTCACTGACAGGACTACGTAAAACTCCAGTCCCAATGCGAAGTGTACTACCCTCCATAACAGACTACTCTGAATCTCCGGCACTTCTCTGCCATCCTCCTGTGATGGAAGGCAAGAAATGACTGGGGGATGAGGGAAGTGGGGGAGTTATTTAAGCCTTTGGCTGGGGTGTCTTTGCCTCCACCTTGTGCTCAGGTTCCTAATTTCCAACAGTAATGAATGAAGCCATGGACTCTCCTCCCCTTTAGATGGAAATAAACAGTTGAGAAATAGACCTTAAATGGACATAATCCTGAAAGAAAACACGGGTTTCAGATAGCAATATTATTAAATGTGCTTCATTTCTTTTGGCATCCTTTGTTGGAGAGAAATGCTCTATTGGGGCCTAGCTGAACACATTGGGTGAGACTCTAAGTAGTGGATTGCTTCTGAGCCTACCTAGCTATGCTACAATTGATATCAAGAGAACAAGGCAAATTAGATAAGACAAGTCAATTGGAAAATTGAATGTTCTTTCTGGATCTTGAGTTTAATTTTGACTTTACTGTCCCTTTCATGTCATTGCTCCTCTACACATCTATATACACAGAATCAACCCATACTAAGTTAAAAGAAGCTCACTAAATAGACTGTTAGGTCGTTGTGCAGGTCTATTCAACCCCAAAGTGTGAGGAGGGAGGGGCAAGCATTAAATGGTATTGGTTTTAGTTAAATCACAAAAACTATATTACGGTAATGGTTAAATAAAACTATTTAAATTATATCCCTATTTGTCTCCCTCCAATAAAGCACAGATAAAAAGTTGATCAAATATGAATGATTAACTTATTAAACTGGAGATCTCCCCCCAATAATTAAATTGCAATGATCTATGGATATCTAATGATATATCTACACTAATGATATTACCAAATCAGTAACAGTGACATAATAGGAATAATAATTATTAACATGAAAACCATGATTTAAATTTATTAAAAAAAAAAAAAATCTGGTCTTACTGACTAGTGATTTAAATTGTGATTTAATTCAACTTGATTTAAATCAAATCCACCATGTCCAAGCGCCCAAAAGAATCACACCATATTAATACTTTTTGATCTACAACAAAGTGTTAATTCACATTGTCCTTCAGATATTTAGCAGTAAAATTGTATCCTTCAGTAGTTTGACAATACACAGAGCCACAAATTGATAACCACAAAGAACATGCAGTTAAAAGGACAGCGTACACCAATTTTCATATAACTGCATGTAATAGACACTATTAAGAGTGTGCAGAAACCGATTAGAAAAACCAGTATAAAACCTTTTAAAAACTTAGAAGCTCCCAGTTTAGCACTGTTGATAAAGTTAGGCTGGGACACCCACTGAAAGGGGCTGGGAAAACAAGAGCAGACACTCTGCCCCTTCCCTGCATATGAAAAGAAAGGTAAACAGGAGTCTGTAAACGTGTGTATGCATCCGACACTGTTTGGGCTTGGTTAGGAGTCTGCAAATCAGCACAAAGTTATTAAAAAATAAGCAAAACTATACATTGTTACAAAAACACTCCCAGATGAGCTGTATAAATGGATCATCTACAAAACATTTATGCAAAATCTAATGTACAATGTCCCTTTAATTTAAAACGCAACAAAGAAATCAACTGATCAATTTGATAGATATTTATTCGATCAGGTACGGTGAGTTTTGTTAAAACAATTACAGATATATTAGGTATTAAATAAGGGGATGCTGGCCGCCTGAACCAAAACTTCAGACAAAAAATAATTCAAGCTGATAGACCTTTGTCAAGTGCGATTATTAAACCCACCTTTTGCACCTCAGATCTGACATCCTGTGGGAGCTTCACTGTATTGAATGCTAACCCACAAAACAAATCAAAAAGGATACAAGTTATATCATTTGATAGATATGTGTTAGATCAGGTATGATCAGTTTGTTGTGTTAGACCCAATATAATTAGTGATTTAGGTATTAAATTAGGGGACTAGCCCTCCACTTGCCCACATTTAATATAGCACAAGCCGCTGCTTGTGCAATTCTTCCCCCTACTTATGTGCAGCCATTTCCAGGTCAGACTTGTCCGGGGTGAATAAAAAACACAAACTCAAGTGGTGTATAGGTCAAGAAGCAGGGGTCTGATGAGTGCAGTTACTTAGCCATCGGTTATAGTCTTGTGCATGTGAGACTGCACTGAGGTGGTGTATAGGTTAAGAAGCAGGCGTCTGATGAGCACAGTTACTTATCATGCACGTGCCTGTAACCGATAGCCAAGTAAATGCGCTCATCAGACGCCTGCTTCTTAACCTTTACACCACCTCAGTACAGTCTCACATGCACGTGCCTGTAACTGCACTCATCAGACCCCTGCTTCTTAACCTATACACCACCTCAGTACAGTCTCGCATGCACGTGCCTGTAACCGATAGCTAATTAAATGCACTCATCAGACCCCTGCTTCTTAACCTATACACCTCAGTACAGTCTCACATGCACGTGCCTGTAACTGCACTCATCAGACCCCTGCTTCTTAACCTATACACCACCTCAGTACAGTCTCGCATGCACGTGCCTGTAACCGATAGCTAATTAAATGCACTCATCAGACCCCTGCTTCTTAACCTATACACCTCAGTACAGTCTCACATGCACGTACCTGTAACCGATAGCCAAGTAACTGCACTCATCAGACCCCTGCTTCTTATCATGCACGTGCCTGTAACTGATAGCTAAGAAGCAGGGGTCTGATGAGTGCAGTTACTTAGCTATCGGTTAAAGGCACGTGCATGTGAGACTGTACTGAGATGGTGTATAGGTTAAGAAGCAGGGGTCTGATGAGTGCAGTTACAGGCACGTGCAAGTGAGACTGTACCGAGGTGGTGTATAGGTTAAGAAGCAGGGGTCTGATGAGCACAGTTACTTAGCTATCGGTTACAGGCACGTGCATGTGAGACTGCACTGAGGTGGTGTATAGGTTAAGAAGCAGGGGTCTGATGAATGCATTTACTTAGCTATCCGTTACAGGCACATGCATGTGAGACTGTACTGAAGTGGTGTATAGGTTAAGAAGCAGGGGTCTGATGAGCACAGTTACTTAGCTATCCGTTACAGGCACATGCATGTGAGACTGTACTGAAGTGGTGTATAGGTTAAGAAGCAGGGGTCTGATGAGCGCAGTTACTTAGCTATCGGTTACAGGCACGTGCATGTGAGACTGTACTGAAGTGGTGTATAGGTTAAGAAGCAGGGGTCTGATGAGCGCAGTTACTTGGCTATCGGTTACAGGCACGTGCATGTGAGACTGCACTGAGGTGGTGTATAGGTTAAGAAGCAGGGGTCTGATGAGCGCAGTTACTTAGCTATCGGTTACAGGCACGTGCATGTGAGACTGTACTGAAGTGGTGTATAGGTTAAGAAGCAGGGGTCTGATGAATGCATTTACTTAGCTATCCAGTACAGTCTCACATGCATGTGCCTGTAACGAAGTGGTGTATAGGTTAAGAAGCAGGGGTCTGATGAGTGCAGTTACAGGCACGTGCATGTGAGACTGTACTGAAGTGGTGTATAGGTTAAGAAGCAGGGGTCTGATGAGCACAGTTACTTAGCTATCGGTTACAGGCACGTGCATGTGAGACTGTACTGAAGTGGTGTATAGGTTAAGAAGCAGGGGTCTGATGAGCGCAGTTACTTAGCTATCGGTTACAGGCACGTGCATGTGAGACTGTACTGAGGTGGTGTATAGGTTAAGAAGCAGGGGTCTGATGAGCGCAGTTACTTAGCTATCGGTTACAGGCACGTGCATGTGAGACTGTACTGAGGTGGTGTATAGGTTAAGAAGCAGGGGTCTGACGAGCGCAGTTGCTCAACTATCGGTTGCAGGCACGTGCATGTGAGATGGGACTTTAGCGATATTTACAAAGCTACTTGATGTAACTTTAGACTGCTTGTGTTGTCTAACCCTCCACCCATGAACAATTGTTGATATAAGATTCGGTATGATAGAAATTGTAATCTAACAAATACAGTATCTATTAAACTGGATAAAATTTTGCCTGAGTTAAATTAAATAACCCCCATCACATCTTACATCATAATTAAGAGTGATTGACCACATGTGATCTAACAGATTTTGTTTCACTTATATGTAACAAGGAGCTGATACACACTACTGTGATTAAACACTTGATTTAAAGGACCAGTGAACACATTCACAAACAGAGGCATGACAATAGCACTTAGTCTGAACTTAAAGGTAAACTTACCTCCTATTCCATCGAGTATTAGATTTTTTGGCCCCAATCAATAGGAGTTTAATTCATAATTTTTTTCCAGTCTTACTGTAAACCAAGATATCGCCGCTTTACAAATTTGACCGTCTTTCTTCTTTAGTTTTTGATAACGTTTTTTAGCTTGGCCAATAGAAAATCAGGCTGTCCAAGGAGGCGGATGACGGCAGCCTAACGGCCAGATTTTCAATTGGAGAAAATAAAAAACGTGATCAAGAATTAAACAAAAAAAAAAACCACACGGGTTGAATTTATAAAGCACTGATCACTATTTATAAAGGCAATAACTTTGCTTAAAATAAAATTGAAATAAATTGATTAATTAAACTCCTATTGATTGTGGCCAAAATACTCGAATAGACGGTAAGTTTACCTTCACTTTGAAATATGTCAGAAAAAATCTGTTACTTATTTTAAAATTATGTCTATATCCACTCCGCTGTATCATGTGTCAGCCATCAGCCAATCACAAATGCATATACTATATTCTGTAAATTCTTGCACATGCTCAGTAGGAGCTAGTGTCTCAGTGAAAAAATAAAAAAAATATTGTGTTAATGGAAGTGAAATAAAAAGTTGTTTAACCCCTTAATGACCACAGCACTTTTCCATTTTCTGTCCGTTTGGGACCAAGGCTATTTTTACAGTGTTTGTGTTTAGCTGTAATTTTCCTCTTACTCATTTACTGTACCCACACATTATTTATCGTTTTTCTCGCCATTAAATGGACTTTCAAATATCCCTTGACATGTATATATATTTTTTTTTTTTTAAGACATCCCAAAGTATTGATCTAGGCCCATTTTGGTATATTTCATACCACCATTTCATCGCCAAATGCAATCAAATAAAAAAAAAAATTTAATATTTCAAAATTTTAGGTTTCTCACTGAAATCATTTACAAACAGCTTGTGCAATTATGGCACAAATGGTTGTAAATGCTTCTCTGGGATACCCTTTGTTCAGAAATAGCAGACATATATGGCTTTGGCGTTGCTTTTTGGTAATTAGAAAGCTGCTAAATGCCACTGCGCACCACACATGTTTTATGCCCAGCAGTGAAGGGGTTAATAAGGTAGTTTGTAGGGAGCTTGCAGGGTTAATTTTAGCTTTAGTGTAGAGATCAGCCTCCCACCTGACACATCACACACCCTGATCCCTCCCAAACAGCTCCCTTCCCTCCCCCACCCCACAATTGTCCCCGCCATCTTAAGTACTGGCAGAAAGTCTGCCAGTACTAAAAACAGAATTTATGCTTACCTGATAAATTACTTTCTCCAACGGTGTGTCCGGTCCACGGCGTCATCCTTACTTGTGTGATATTCTCCCCAACAAGAAATGGCAAAGAGCCCAGCAAAGCTGGTCATATGATCCCTCCTAGGCTCCGCCTACCCCAGTCATTCGACCGACGTACAGGAGGAAATATGCATAGGAGAAACCATATGATACCGTGGTGACTGTAGTTCGAGAAAATAATTCATCAGACCTGATTAAAAAAACCAGGGCGGGCCGTGGACCGGACACACCGTTGGAGAAAGTAATTTATCAGGTAAGCATAAATTCTGTTTTCTCCAACATAGGTGTGTCCGGTCCACTGCGTCATCCTTGCTTGTGGGAACCAATACCAAAGCTTTAGGACACGGATGAAGGGAGGGAGCAAATCAGGTCACCTAAATGGAAGGCACCACGGCTTGCAAAACCTCTCCCAAAAATAGCCTCTGAAGAAGCAAAAGTATCAAATTTGTAAAATTTGGCAAAAGTGTGCAGTGAAGACCAAGTCGCTGCCTTACATATCTGGTCAACAGAAGCCTCGTTCTTGAAGGCCCATGTGGAAGCCACAGCCCTAGTGGAGTGAGCTGTGATTCTGTCAGGAGGCTGCCGTCCGGCAGTCTCATAAGCCAAACGGATAATGCTTTTAAGCCAAAAAGAAAGAGAGGTAGAAGTTGCTTTTTGACCTCTCCTTTTACCAGAATAAACAACAAACAAAGAAGAAGTTTGTCTGAAATCTTTAGTGGCCTCTAAATAGAATTTTAGAGCACGGACTACGTCCAAATTGTGTAACAAACGTTCCTTCTTTGAAACTGGATTCGGGCACAAAGAAGGTACAACTATCTCCTGGTTAATATTCTTGTTGGAAACAACTTTCGGAAGAAAACCAGGCTTAGTACGCAAAACCACCTTATCTGCATGGAACACCAGATAGGGCGGAGAACACTGCAGAGCAGATAACTCAGAAACTCTTCTAGCAGAAGAAATTGCAACCAAAAACAAAACTTTCCAAGATAATAACTTAATATCTACGGAATGTAAGGGTTCAAACGGAACCCCTTGAAGAACTGAAAGAACTAGATTAAGACTCCAGGGAGGAGTCAAAGGTCTGTAAACAGGCTTGATTCTAGGGCTGCAACTAACGATTATTTTCATAATCGATTAATCGGCCGATTATTTTTTCGATTAATCGACTAATCGGATAAAAAGAGGGAATCAATAATAGTTTTCTATGTTTTAAATAAAATCCACATAATGAGTGTTACAAATATAAACTACAGACTAAAACTTTACATTAACACAACTGTTTCTTCAATTTTTAAGCAGCTATTGTTTGAAAAGAGGTAGAACTAGAAATAGTTAGACTATCACTGTTAATAACATTCTGTTATTCACTCTTTCAGAAACTTTGCATTGAAATGCAAAAATCTCAACATGTCCACATGCTTCTGGCTAAGGCTGGTTCTCTGCAGCTATATTTCCTGCAGCAGAGAAAAGGCTGTTGAGGTGTATAAGTAGGGTTTTGCCAATTTCACCAAAGTGGGATATTTATCTTTGTTAGCTCTTCACCAATGCTAAGTGTTTTCTACCTTGGCAAGTGGCCTCTCAATAAAGTAACCCTTGACTTCATTCTAACATAAAAATATCTTGAATATCTATATGCAATGGTAAATAACCAGCTATAAGGTTAGGGGAAATATCTAGTCTGCTCTAAAAATAACAAATATATACTTATAAAGGTTGAATCTGGTACATATCACAATTTATTAAAAATATTAAAAAAACTATAAAAAACAAAATCAAAAGCGCTAAGGACTGTATATCAATAACAGGACAAAGCCTTACACATTTATTTATACAGTACATATAATCAGCAATAGCAAGCAATACGCTAATAATTGTGCAAACAGATAATAGTGCACATCAATTTAAATAATTCCCATCACTAGGGGCTAGGTGTAAATAACAAGTTCAGCACTATATCATGAAAAGCATAGCTCCAAATCACCAGATTTAATATAAACAATCGAAATGACGACTATTATATCTGGGTTGCACATAAGCCAGGGGTAGTTGTAAACTTATACTGTCCTGAAAAAGTGAAAAGTAGATGTCTGTAGACGTCCTTTAGGCTAAGGACATAACCATAAAACACAATACCATGTGCAGGAGCTCAGTGGAGTGAAGCAGCTGGTGTTGTGCACAGACCAACTAATTGCAAACCAACTAATCGATTATGAGATTCGTTGACAACTATTTTCATAATCGATTATTATCGATTATGACGATTAGTTGTTGCAGCTCTACTTGATTCTAACCAGAGCCTGAACAAACGCTTGAACGTCTGGCACAGCTGCCAGCCTCTTGTGAAGTAAAACAGATAACGCAGAAATCTGCCCCTTCAGAGAACTTGCAGATAATCCCTTCTCCAAACCCTCTTGAAGAAAGGATAAAATCCTAGGGATTTTTATCTTGTTCCATGGGAATCCTTTAGATTCACACCAATAGATATATTTTTTCCATATCTTATGGTAAATTTTTCTAGTTACAGGCTTTCTAGCCTGAATCAGAGTATCTATTACAGAATCTGAAAACCCACGCTTTGATAAAATCAAGCGTTCAATCTCCAAGCAGTCAGTTGGAGAGAAACCAGATTCGGATGTTCGAATGGACCTTGAACAAGAAGGTCCTGTCTCAAAGGTAGCTTCCATGGTGGAGCCGATGACATATTCACCAGGTCTGCATACCAAGTCCTGCGTGGCCACGCAGGAGCTATCAAGATCACCGAAGCCCTCTCCTGGTTGATCCTGGCTACCAGCCTGGGAATGAGAGGAAACGGTGGGAAAACATAAGCTAGGTTGAAGGTCCAAGGTGCTACTAGTGCATCTACTAGAGTCGCCTTGGGATCCCTGGATCTGGACCCGTAACAAGGAACCTTGAAGTTCTGACGAGAGGCCATCAGATCCATGTCTGGAATGCCCCATAATTGAGTTATTTGGGCAAAGATTTCCGGGTGGAGTTCCCACTCCCCCGGATGGAATGTCTGACGACTCAGAAAATCCGCTTCCCAATTTTCCACCCCTGGGATGTGGATTGCAGACAAGTGGCAGGAGTGATCCTCCGCCCATTGAATTATCTTGGTCACTTCCTCCATCGCCAGGGAACTCCTTGTTCCCCCCTGATGGTTGATATATGCAACTGTCGTCATGTTGTCTGATTGAAACCATATGAATTTGGCCTTTGCTAGATGAGGCCAAGCTTTGAGAGCATTGAATATCGCTCTTAGTTCCAGAATGTTTATCGGGAGAAGAGATTCTTCCCGAGACCATAGACCCTGAGCTTTCAGGGGTTCCCAGACCGCGCCCCAGCCCACCAGACTGGCGTCGGTCGTGACAATGACCCACTCTGGTCTGCGGAAGCTCATTCCCTGTGACAGATTGTCCGGGGTCAGCCACCAACGGAGTGAATCTCTGGTCCTTTGATCTACTTGAATCGTCGGAGACAAGTCTGTATAATCCCCATTCCACTGTCTGAGCATGCACAGTTGTAATGGTCTTAGATGAATTTGTGCAAAAGGAACTATGTCCATTGCTGCAACCATCAATCCTATTACTTCCATGCACTGCGCTATGGAAGCACGAAGAACAGAATGAAGAACTTGACAAGAGCTGAGAAGTTTTGATTTTCTGACCTCTGTCAGGAAAATTCTCATTTCTAAGGAGTCTATTATTGTTCCCAAGAAGGGAACTCTTGTCGACGGGGAAAGAGAGCTTTTTTCTATGTTTACTTTCCATCCGTGAGATCTGAGAAAGGCTAGGATGATGTCCGTATGAGCCTTTGCTTTTGACAGAGACGACGCTTGAATCAGGATGTCGTCCAAGTACGGTACTACTGCAATGCCCCTTGGTCTTAGAACCGCTAGAAGGGACCCTAGTACCTTTGTGAAAATTCTCGGAGCAGTGGCTAATCCGAAAGGAAGTGCCACAAACTGGTAATGCTTGTCCAGAAAAGCGAACCTTAGGAACTGATGATGTTCCTTGTGGATAGGAATATGGAGGTACGCATCCTTTAAATCCACCGTGGTCATAAATTGACCTTCCTGGATGGTAGGAAGGATCGTTCGAATGGTTTCCATTTTGAATGATGGAACCCTGAGAAATTTGTTTAGGATCTTGAGATCTAGAATTGGTCTGAACGTTCCCTCTTTTTTGGGAACTATGAACAGGTTGGAGTAAAACCCCATCCCTTGTTCTCTTATTGGAACTGGATGAATTACTCCCATCCTTAACAGGTCTTCTACACAATGTAAGAATGCCTGTCTTTTTATTTGGTTTGAAGATAATTGAGACCTGTGGAACCTTCCCCTTGGGGGTAGTTCCTTGAATTCCAGGAGATAACCTTGAGAAACTATTTCTAGTGCCCAAGGATCCTGAACATCTCTTGCCCAGGCCTGAGCAAAGAGAGAAAGTCTGCCCCCCACCAGATCCGGTCCCGGATCGGGGGCCATCCCTTCATGCTGTTTTGGTAGCAGTGGCGGGCTTCTTGGCCTGCTTACCCTTGTTCCAGCCTTGCATCGGTCTCCAGGCTGGTTTGGGTTGAGAAGTATTACCCTCTTGCTTAGAGGATGTAGAAGTAGAGGCTGGTCCGTTTCTGCGAAAGGGACGAAAATTAGGCTTATTTCTAGCCTTAAAAGACCTATCCTGAGGAAGGGCGTGGCCCTTTCCTCCGGCGATGTCTGAAATAATCTCTTTCAAATCAGGACCAAACAGTGTTTTGCCCTTGAAAGGGATGTTAAGCAATTTTGTCTTGGAAGACACATCCGCTGACCAAGACTTTAGCCAGAGCGCTCTGCGCGCCACGATAGCAAACCCTGAATTTTTCGCCGCTAATCTCGCTAATTGCAAAGCGGCATCTAGAATAAAAGAGTTAACCAATTTAAGTGCATGAACTCTGTCCATAATTTCCTCATACGAAGATTCCTTATCGAGCGACTTTTCTAGTTCTTCGAACCAGAAACACGCTGCCGTAGTGACAGGAACAATGCATGAAATTGGTTGAAGAAGGTAACCTTGCTGAACAAACATTCTTTTAAGCAAACCCTCCAATTTTTTATCCATAGGATCTTTAAAAGCACAACTATCTTCTATGGGAATAGTAGTGCGTTTGTTTAGAGTAGATACCGCCCCCTCGACCTTAGGGACTGTCTGCCATAAGTCCTTTCTGGGGTCGACTATAGGAAATAATTTCTTAAATATAGGGGGAGGCACAAAAGGTATGCCGGGCCTTTCCCATTCCTTGTTTACTATGTCCGCCACCCGCTTGGGTATAGGAAAAACATCGGGGGGCACCGGAACCTCTAGGAACTTGTCCATCTTACATAATTTCTCTGGAATGACCAAATTGTCACAATCATCCAGAGTAGATAATACCTCCTTAAGCAGTGCGCGGAGATGTTCTAATTTAAATTTAAATGTTACAACATCAGGTTCAGCTTGTTGAGAAATTTTCCCTGAATCTGAAATTTCTCCCTCAGACAAAACCTCCCTCCTGGCCCCTTCAGATTGGTGTGAGGGTATGTCAGAAGCGTTATCATCAGCGTCCTCTTGCTCTTCAGTGTTTAAAACAGAGCAATCGCGCTTTCTTTGATAAGTAGGCATTTTAGATAAAATATTTTTAATAGAATTATCCATAACAGCCGTTAATTGTTGCATAGTAATAAGTATTGGCGCACTAGATGTACTAGGGGCCTCTTGTGTGGGCAAAACTGGTGTAGACACAGAAGGGGGTGATGCAGTACCATGCTTACTCCCCTCATCTGAAGAATCATCTTGGGCACTATTATTATCTGTGGCATCATTGTCCCTACTTTGTTTGGACACCATGTCACAATTATCACATATATTTAAATGGGGAGACACATTGGCATTCATACATATAGAACATCGTTTATCTGATGGTTCAGACATGTTAAACAGGCTTAAACTTGTCAACAAAGCACAAAAAACGTTTTAAAATAAAACCGTTACTGTCACTTTAAATTTTAAACAGAACACACTTTATTACTGAATATGCGAAAAAGTAAGAAGCAATTGTTCAAAATTCACCAAAATTTCACCACAGTGTCTTAAAGCCTTAAAAGTATTGCACACCAAATTTGGAAGCTTTAACCCTTAAAATAACGGAACCGGAGCCGTTTTTACATTTAACCCCTATACAGTCCCAGGAATCTGCTTTGCTGAGACCCAACCAAGCCCAGAGGGGAATACGATACCAAATGACGCCTTCTATAAGCTTTTTCAGTGGATCCTAGCTCCTCACACATGCATCTGCATGCCTTGCCTTCCAAAAACAACTGCGCATTAGTGGCGCGAGAATGAGGCTCTGCCTATGACAAGAGAAGGCCCCCATCTGAAAAAGGTGTCCATACAGTGCCTGCCGGTTTTTTTAACAACAATCCCCAAGATTATAATAACTATAAAGCGCTATAATCTGTCAAATATGCTTAGCAAGTAATCGTTTTAGCCCAGAAAAACGTCTACCAGTTTATTAAGCCCTTAAAGCCTTTATTCTTAATCTAAGAAAATGGCTTACCGGTCCCCATAGGGAAAATGACAGCCTTCCAGCATTAACAAGTCGTGTTAGAAATGTGGCCATCATACCTCAGGCAGAAAAGTCTGCCAACTGCTTCCCCCAACTGAAGTTACTTCATCTCAACAGTCCTGTGTGGAAACAGCAATCGATTTTAGTAACGTCTGCTAAAATCATCTTCTCTTTTATGTTTCAGAGTAAATAGTACATACCAGCACTATTTTAAAATAAACACTTGATTGAAGAATAAAACTACATTTAAACACCAAAAAACTCTTAGCCATCTCCGTGGAGATGTTGCCTGTGCAACGGCAAAGAGAATGACTGGGGTAGGCGGAGCCTAGGAGGGATCACATGACCAGCTTTGCTGGGCTCTTTGCCATTTCCTGTTGGGGAAGAGAATATCCCACAAGTAAGGATGACGCCGTGGACCGGACACACCTATGTTGGAGAAATAGGAATCTTTTTTTTATATTTTATTTTATTTTTTGCATATTTACATATGCTGCTATGTAGGATCCCCCCTTAGCCCCTAACCTCCCTGATCCCCCCCCAAAAACAGCTCTCTAACCCTCCCCCTCTGCCTAATTGGGGGCCATCTTGGTTGCTGGCAGCTGTCTGCCAGTACCCAATTTGCAAAAAAAAAAAAAAAAAAAAAAAAAGTTATTTATTTTTTTCTGTAGTGTAGCTTCCCCCCCACAGACAAACACCCCACCAGCCAAATCGATCGTTAGATCAAAACTATTCCCCCCCTTTTGCCCACTTATTTGCAAACTTATCTCTGTTCCCACCCGCTCCCTCCCCGTGCAAGCGCCCGCCCCCGTCCACGCCCCCCCTCCACGTCACAAGGGCCATCGATGGCCGCCACCCGCCTCCCACCCACCAACGAACTTAGCCGTAGATGCCTGGTGCAGAGGGGGCCACAGAGTGGCTCTCTGCATGGGATGGCTAAAAATGGTTATTGCAGGATGCCTCGATATCGGCTGCCTGCCAGGCCACTCCCTTAGGCTCCGGGCTGCTGCTAGTTTTCATCCGCCACATTAGGTTTGATCCACGACAGCTGTGTAGCACCTCTCAGCCCTGTTTGCTTGTCTAGCACTCCCCCTTCCACCGGTGCTGCGTGAGGGGGGGCTGCTTCCGAGGGCGGCATCGCAATCTCTACACGGCATGCTTCAAGACAACAGGTAATGTAATAAATGTCTGGCTGATAGATATCTATGTTTCTTCTTTCCTCCTTGCCCAATTATTTCTCACTTATTATCTGGGTTACGGAATAATAACTTTTTCTCCTGCCTTATTTAAATCGTCGCTGATAACTCCAGCTGGACTTTTTTCTTGGTTCTCTATTTCAACTTAAATCATATTACATAAGGTTACTTAGTCCCCTCATTTCAGGGGCAACTAAGAGGACAGCATACAATAAGGCATTGGGGCAAAAGGAGATAAGGTAAAAGCTAAAGAGCATAGTCCTATCCTACAAATTGTCAGATAATGGACTCTAATCATTTCTCCTGGACTTTGCTCAAATTGTTCAAAACATTTAGATAAGGGTTTGCTGGGAATTAGTCTTGTATTGAAATACTTATGCAACACTTTTTAAGTTCTCTATAATTCATACATTTTCTTAGACCACCTGTACTGTCAGAGAACTAATCAGTTCAGATTTAACTTGCTGAAGTATCAATATTATTAACCTCCTATTCTATCTAATTTTCTCGCCCTCCCCAGTCTAGAAACATACTGAGCAAAATATCATTGCTTATTAACCCCTTAATGACCACAGCACTTTTCCATTTTCTGTCCGTTTGGGACCAAGGCTATTTTAACATTTTTGCTGTGTTTGTGTTTAGCTGTAATTTTCCTCTTACTCATTTACTGTACCCACACATTATATACTGTTTTTCTCGCCATTAAATGGACTTTCTAAAGAAACCATTATTTTCATCATATCTTATCATTTACTATAAAAAGATATATATATATAAAATAGGAGGAAAAAACACACTTTTTCTAACTTTGACCCCCAAAATCTTACACATCTACAACCACCAAAAAACACCAATGCTAAATAGTTTCTAAATTTTGTCCAGAGTTTAGAAATACAATGTTTACATGTTCTTTGCAAGTTATAGGGAAATAAATACAAGTAGCACTTTGCTATTTCCAAACCAGTTTTTTTACAAATTAGCGCTAGTTACATTGGAACACTGATATCTTTCAGTAATCCCTGAATATCCCTTGACATGTATATATATTTTTTAGAAGACATCACAAAGTATTGCTCTGGGCCAATTTTGGTATATTTCATGCTACCATTTCACCATCAAATGCGATCAAATAAAAAAAAAAAAAAGTTAACTTTTTCACAAACTTTAGGTTTCTTACTGAAATTATTTACAAACAGCTTGTGCAATTATGGCATAAATGGTTGTAAGTTTTTCTCTGGGATCCCCTTTGTTCAGCAATAGACATATGGCTTTGGCGTTGCTTTTTGGTAATTAGAAGGCCGCTAAATGCCACTGCGCACCACACGTGTATTATGCCTAGCAGTGAAGGGATTAATTAGGGAGCATATAGGGAGCTTTTTGGGGAAATTTTAGCTTTAGTGTAGTAGACAACCCAAAGTATTGATCTAGGCCCATTTTGGTATATTTCATACCACCATTTCATCGCCAAATGCAATCAAATAATAAAAAAAAAAATTAATATTTCAAAATTTTAGGTTTCTCACTGAAATGATTTACAAACAGCTTGTGCAATTATGGAACACATGGTTGTAAATGCTTCTCTGGGATCCCCTTTGTTCAGAAATAGCAGACATATATGGCTTTGGCGTTGCTTTTTAGTATTTAGAAGGCCACTAAATGCTGCTGCGCATCACACGTGTATTATGGCTAGCAGTGAAGGGGTTAATTAGGTAGCTTGTAGGGTTAATTTTAGCTTTAGTGTAGAGATCAGCCTCCCACCTTACACATCACACCCCCTGATCCCTCCCAAACCCCACAATTGTCCCCGCCATCTTAAGTACTGACAGAAAGTCTGCCAGTAATAAAATAAGGCATCCTTTTTTTTCTTTGAATATTTACATATGCTGCTGTGTAGGATCCCCACTTAGCCCCCAACCTCCCTGACCCCCCCCAAAAAAAACAGCTCTCTAACCTCCCCCTCTACCTTCTTGGCAGCCAAACTACCCTGTTTACAATATAATTTATGTTTTTATTATTTTTTTTATCTGTAGTGTAGCTTCACTCCCCCCCCCCCCCAAGACCAACCCCCAACCCCCTCCCAGATCACTTATACTACTTATTCTCCAAAACACTCCCTCCCCGTGCACACGCCCGCCCGCCGACGCCCGCGCGCCCCAGACTATCCAGCTCCCGATCCCTCCCCCTCTCAGACTCAGAACCCATCGATGGCCGCCCACCCACCAACGAATGCGGCTATCGATGTCCGGTGCAGAGGGGGCCACAGAGTGTATTGGCGTACATCGTCAGTCATTAAGGGGTTAAAGGTCCCCCATCATGCATTGCACTCTGATTCTCTTCACATTAGTAATCTATACTAGGGTTAGATCACATCCTGTTAGATGCTTAAGGATCTCAAAATACGCTAAATATATCTAAACCATAAATAAGGAGAAGTGGGCTAGGAGCTTGATGTATAAAAACATAATTTATGCTTACCTGATAAATTTATTTCTCTTGTGGTGTATCCAGTCCACGGATCATCCATTACTTGTGGGATATTCTCCTTCCCAACAAAAAGTTGCAAGAGGATCACCCACAGCAGAGCTGCTATATAGCTCCTCCCCTAACTGCCATATCCAGTCATTCAACCGAAACTAGCCGAGAAAGGACAAACTATAGGGTGCAGTGGTGACTGTAGTTTAAAATTTAGACCTGCCTAAAAAGGACAGGGCGGGCCGTGGACTGGATACACCACAAGAGAAATAAATTTATCAGGTAAGCATAAATTATGTTTTCTCTTGTTAGGTGTATCCAGTCCACGGATCATCCATTACTTGTGGGATACCAATACCAAAGCTAAAGTACACGGATGAAGGGAGGGACAAGGCAGGTACTTAAACGGAAGGGACCACTGCCTGTAGAACCTTTCTCCCAAAAATAGCCTCCGAAGAAGCAAAAGTATCAAATTTGTAAAATTTTGAAAAGGTATGAAGCGAAGACCAAGTCGCCGCTTTGCAAATCTGTTGAACAGAAGCCTCATTTTTAAAGGCCCAGGTGGAAGACACAGCTCTAGTAGAATGAGCTGTAATCCTTTCAGGGGGCTGCTGTCCAGCAGTCTCATAGGCTAAGCGTATTACGCTCCGAAGCCAAAAAGAAAGAGGTTGCCGAAGCCTTTTGACCTCTCCTCTGTCCAGAGTAAACAACAAACAGTGAAGATGTTTGACGAAAATCTTTAGTCGCTTGTAAGTAAAAAACTTTAAAGCACGGACTACGTCCAAATTATGTAAAAGACGTTCCTTCTTTGAAGAAGGATTAGGACACAATGATGGAACAATCTCTTGATTGATATTCTTGTTGGAAACTACCTTAGGTAAAAACCCCAGGTTTTGTACACAGAACTACTTTATCTGTATGGAAAATCAGATAAGGAGAATCATATTGTAAAGCTGATAACTCAGAGACTCTACGAGCCAAGGAAATAGCCATCAAAAACAGAACTTTCCAAGATAAAAGTTTGATATCAATGGAATGAAGGGGTTCAAACGGAACTCCTTGAAGAACCTTAAGAACCATGTTTAAGCTCCATGGAGGAGCAACCGGTTTAAACACAGGCTTAATTCTAACCAAAGCCTGACAAAATGCCTGGACGTCTGGAAACTCTGCCAGACGCTTGTGCAAAAGGATAGACAGAGCAGAAATCTGTCCCTTTAAAGAACTAGCTGATAATCCTTTATCCAAACCCTCTTGGAGAAAGGACAATATCCTAGGAATCCTAACCTTACTCCATGAGTAATTCTTGGATTCACAATAATAAAGATATTTGCGCCATATCTTATGGTAGATTTTCCTGGTTACAGGCTTTCGTGCCTGTATTAAGCTATCAATGACTGACTCTGAGAAGCCACGCCTTGATAAAATCAAGCGTTCAATCTCCATGCAGTCAGTCTCAGAGAAATTAGATTTGGATGATTGAAAGGACCTTGTAGTAGAAGGTCTGTCTCAGAGGCAGAGGCCAAGGTGGAAAGGATGACATGTCCACCAGGTCTGCATACCAGGTCCTGCGTGGCCACGCAGGCGCGATCAAGATCACCGATGCTCTCTCCTGTTTGATTTTGGCAATCAGTCGAGGGAGCAGAGGAAACGGTGGAAACACATAGGCCAGGTTGAAGAACCACGGTGCTGCTAGAGCATCTATCAGCGTCGCTTCTGGGTCCCTGGACCTGGATCCATAACAAGGAAGCTTGGCGTTCTGGCGAGACGCCATGAGATCCAATTCTGGTGTGCCCCAACGATGAACCAATTGAGCAAACACCTCCGGATGGAGTTCCCACTCCCCCGGATGAAAAGTTTGACGACTTAGAAAATCCGCCTCCCAGTTCTCTACACCTGGGATATGGATCGCTGATAGGTGGCAAGAGTGAGTCTCTGCACAGCGAATTATCTTGGAGACTTCTAACATCGCTAGGGAGCTCCTGGTCCCCCCTTGATGGTTGATGTAAGCCACAGTCGTGATGTTGTCCGACTGAAATCTGATGAACCTCAGGGTTGCTAACTGAGGCCAAGCTAGAAGAGCAATGAATATTGCTCTTAACTCCAGAATATTTATTGGGAGGAGTTTCTCCTCCTGAGTCCATGATCCCTGAGCCTTCAGGGAATTCCAGACTGCACCCCAACCTAGAAGGCTGGCATCTGTTACAATTGTCCAATCTGGCCTGCGAAAGGTCATACCTTTGGACAGATGGACCCGAGATAGCCACCAGAGGGGACAAATCTGTGTAATCCCCATTCCACTGACTGAGCATGCATAATTGCAGCGGTCTGAGATGTAGGCGCGCAAATGGCACTATGTCCATCGCCGCTACCATTAAGCCGATCACTTCCATGCACTGAGCCACCGAAGGGCGCGGAATGTAGTGAAGAACACGGCAGGAATTTAGAAGCTTTGATAACCTGGACGCCGTCAGGTAAATTTTCATTTCTACAGAATCTATCAGAGTTCCTAGGAAGGAAACCCTTGTGAGGGGTGATAGAGAACTCTTTCCCTCGTTCACTTTCCACCCATGCGACCTCAGAAATGCCAACACTATGTCCGTATGAGATTTGGCAATTTGGAAGTTTGACGCCTGTATCAGGATGTCGTCTAGATAAGGGGCCACTGCTATGCCCCGTGGTCTTAGGCCCGCCAGAAGAGACCCCAGAACCTTTGTAAAAATTCTTGGGGCTGTAGCTAACCCGAAGGGAAGAGCCACAAACTGGTAATGCCCGTCTAGAAAGGCAAACCTTAGGAACCGATGATGATCTTTGTGAATCGGTATGTGAAGGTAAGCATCCTTCAAATCCAATGTGGTCATGTACTGACCCTCCTGGATCATAGGTAGGATTGTCCGAATAGTTTCCATTTTGAACGATGGAACTCTGAGGAATTTGTTTAAGATCTTTAGATCCAAAATTGGTCTGAAGGTTCCCTCTTTTTTGGGAACCACAAACAGATTTGAATAAAATCCCTGTCCTTGTTCCATCTGTGGAACTGGATGGATCACTCCCATTATTAGGAGGTCTTGCACACAGCGTAAGAATGCCTCTCTTTCTTTATCTGGTTACAGATAATCTCGAAAGGTGAAATCTCCCTTGTGGGGGGGAAGCTTTGAAGTCCAGAAGATATCTCTGAGATATGATCTCCAACGCCCAGGGATCCTGAACATCTCTTGCCCACGCCTGGGCGAAGAGAGAAAGTCTGCCCCCTACTAGATACGTTGCCGGATAGGGGGCCGTTCCTTCATGCTGCCTTAGAGGCAGCAGCAGGCTTTCTGGCCTGCTTGCCTTTGCTCCAGGCCTGGTATGCGCAAAAGTTCCCTCTTGTTTTGTAGCAGAGGAAATTGATGCTGCACCTGCCTTGAAGTTTCGAAAGGCAGGAAAATTAGACTGTTTGGCCCTTGATTTGGCCCTGTCCTGAGGAAGGGTATGACCCTTACCTCCAGTAATGTCAGCAATAATTTCCTTCAAACCAGGCCCGAATAGGGTCTGCCCCTTGAAGGGAATGTTAAGTAATTTAGACTTTGACGTCACGTCAGCTGACCAAGATTTAAGCCATAGCGCCCTACTCGCCTGGATGGCGAATCCAGAATTTTTAGCCGTTAGTTTAGTCAAATGAACAATGGCATCAGAAACAAAAGAATTAGCTAGCTTAAGTGTTCTAAGCTTGTCAAGTATTTCAGTCAATGGAGTAGCTGTCTGAAAGGCCTCTTCCAGAGACCCAAACCAGAACGCCCAGCAGCAGTGACAGGAGCAATGCATGCAAGGGGCTGCAGGATAAAACCTTGTTGAATAAACATTTTCTTAAGGTAACCTAATTTTTTATCCATTGGATCTGAAAAAGCACAACTGTCCTCGACAGGGATAGTGGTACGCTTCGCTAAAGTAGAAACTGCTCCCTCCAACTTAGGGACCGTCCGCCATAAGTCCCGTGTGGTGGCGTCTATTGGAAACATTTTTCTAAAAATAGGAGGGGGGGAAAACGGCACACCGGGTCTGTCCCACTCCTTAGTAATAATTTCTGTAAACCTTTTAGGTATTGGAAAAAACGTCAGTACACACCGGCACCGCATAGTATTTATCCAGTCTACACAATTTCTCTGGCACTGCAATTGTGTCACAGTCATTCAGAGCAGCTAAAACCTCTCCAAGCAACACCCGGAGGTTCTCAAGCTTAAATTTAAAAGTAGACATATCTGAATCAGGTTTCCCCAAGTCAGACATCACCCACAGACTGAAGCTCTTCCTCAGCTTCTGCATATTGTGACGCAGTATCAGACATGGGCCTTAAAACATCTGCGCGCTCTGCATTACGTCTAACCCCAGAGCTATTGCGCTTTCCTCTGAATTCAGGCAGTCTGGCTAATATCGCTGACAGGGTATTATCCATGATTGCCGCCATGTCCTGCAAAGTAATCGCTATGGGCGTCTGATGTACTTGGCGCCATTTTAGCGTGAGTCCCTTGAGCGGGAGTCAAAGGGTCCGACACGTGGGGAGAGTTAGTCGGCATAACTTCCCCCTCGTCAGAATCCTCTGGTGATAATTCTTTTAAAGATAACAGCTGATCTTTATTGTTTAAAGTGAAATCAATACATTTAGTACACATTCTCCTATGGGGTTCCACCATGGCTTTTAAACATAATGAACAAGAAGTTTCCTCTATGTCAGACATGTTTATCCAGACTAGCAATGAGACAAGCAAGCTTGGAAAACACTTTAAATCAAGTTAACAAGCAATATAAAAAAAACGTTACTGTGCCTTTAAGAGAAACAAATTTTGCCAAAATTTGAAATAACAGTGAAAAAAGGCAGTTAAACTAACGAAATTTTTACAGTGTATGTAACAAGTTAGCAGAGCATTGCACCCACTTGCAAATGGATGATTAACCCCTTAATACAAAAAACAGATTAACAAAACGAAAAAACAGAATTTATGTTTACCTGATAAATTACTTTCTCCAACGGTGTGTCCGGTCCACGGCGTCATCCTTACTTGTGGGATATTCTCTTCCCCAACAGGAAATGGCAAAGAGCCCAGCAAAGCTGGTCACATGATCCCTCCTAGGCTCCGCCTACCCCAGTCATTCGACCGACGTTAAGGAGGAATATTTGCATAGGAGAAACCATATGTTACCGTGGTGACTGTAGTTAAAGAAAATAAATTATCAGACCTGATTAAAAAAACCAGGGCGGGCCGTGGACCGGACACACCGTTGGAGAAAGTAATTTATCAGGTAAACATAAATTCTGTTTTCTCCAACATAGGTGTGTCCGGTCCACAGCGTCATCCTTACTTGTGGGAACCAATACCAAAGCTTTAGGACACGGATGAAGGGAGGGAGCAAATCAGGTCACCTAAATGGAAGGCACCACGGCTTGCAAAACCTTTCTCCCAAAAATAGCCTCAGAAGAAGCAAAAGTATCAAATTTGTAAAATTTAGAAAAAGTGTGCAGTGAAGACCAAGTCGCTGCCTTACATATCTGATCAACAGAAGCCTCGTTCTTGAAGGCCCATGTGGAAGCCACAGCCCTAGTGGAGTGAGCTGTGATTCTTTCAGGAGGCTGCCGTCCGGCAGTCTCATAAGCCAATCGGATAATGCTTTTAATCCAGAAGGAGAGAGAGGTAGAAGTTGCTTTTTGACCTCTCCGTTTACCAGAATAAACAACAAACAAAGACAAAGTTTGTCTGAAATCCTTAGTAGCTGCTAAGTAAAATTTGAGAGCACGAACTACATCCAAGTTGTGCAACAAACGTTCCTTCTTTGAAACTGGATTAGGACACAAAGAAGGCACAACTATCTCCTGGTTAATGTTTTTGTTAGAAACAACTTTTGGAAGAAAACCAGGTTTAGTACGCAAAACCACCTTATCTGCATGGAACACCAGATAAGGAGAAGAACACTGCAGAGCAGATAATTCTGAAACTCTTCTAGCAGAAGAAATTGCAACCAAAAACAAAACTTTCCAAGATAATAACTTAATATCAACGGAATGTAAGGGTTCAAACGGAACCCCCTGAAGAACTGAAAGAACTAGGTTGAGACTCCAAGGAGGAGTCAAAATTTTGTAAACAGGCTTGATTCTAACCAGAGCCTGAACAAAGGCTAGAACATCTGGCACAGCTGCCAGCTTTTTGTGAAGTAACACAGACAAGGCAGAAATCTGTCCCATCAAGGAACTTGCAGATAATCCTTTTTCCAATCCTTCTCGAAGGAAGGATAGACTCTTAGGAATCTTAACCTTGTCCCAAGGGAATCCTGCAGATTCACACCAACAGATATACCAAATTATGTGGTAATTTTTCTGGTTACAGGCTTTCAGGCCTGAACAAGAGTATTAATAACAGAATCTGAGAACCCTCGCTTTGATAAGATCAAGCGTTCAATCTCCAAGCAGTCAGCTGGAGTGGGTCGAACGGACCTAGAACAAGAAGGTCTCTCAAAGGTAGCTTCCATGGTGGAGCCGATGACATATTCACCAGATCTGCATACCAAGTCCTGCGTGGCCACGCAGGAGCTATCAAAATCACCGACGCCCTCTCCTGATTGATCCTGGCTACCAGCCTGGGGATGAGAGGAAACGGCGGGAACACATAAGCTAGTTTGAAGGTCCAAGGTGCTACTAGTGCATCCACTAGAGCCGCCTTGGGATCCCTGGATCTGTACCCGTAGTAAGGAACTCTGAAGTTCTGACGAGAGGCCATCAGATCCATGTCTGGAATGCCCCACGGTTGAGTGACTTGGGCAAAGATTTCCGGATGGAGTTCCCACTCCCCCGGATGCAATGTCTGACGACTCAGAAAATCCGCTTCCCAATTTTCCACT
Source organism: Bombina bombina (assembly GCF_027579735.1). Taxonomy (NCBI): domain Eukaryota; kingdom Metazoa; phylum Chordata; class Amphibia; order Anura; family Bombinatoridae; genus Bombina; species Bombina bombina. The sequence goes on along the minus strand of NC_069504.1, from coordinate 18,808,887 downwards.
CCTGGGATGTGGATAGCAGACAGGTGGCAGGAGTGAGACTCCGCCCATAGAATGATTTTGGTCACTTCTTCCATCGCTAGGGAACTCCTTGTTCCCCCCTGATGGTTGATGTATGAACTTGGCCCTCGCTAGCTGAGGCCAAGCTTTGAGAGCATTGAATATCGCTCTCAGTTCCAGAATATTTATCGGTAGAAGAGATTCTACCCGAGACCAAAGACCCTGAGCTTTCAGGGATCCCCAGACCGCGCCCCAGCCCATCAGACTGGCGTCGGTCGTGACAATGACCCACTCTGGTCTGCGGAAGGTCATCCCTTGTGACAGGTTGTCCAGGGACAGCCACCAACGGAATGAGTCTCTGGTCCTCTGATTTACTTGTATCTTCGGAGACAAGTCTGAATAGTCCCCATTCCACTGACTGAGCATGAACAATTGTAATGGTCTTAGATGAATGCGCACAAAAGGAACTATGTCCATTGCCGCTACCATCAAACCTATCACTTCCATGCACTGCGCTATGGAAGGAAGAGGAACGGAATGAAGTATCCGACAAGAGTCTAGAAGTTTTGTTTTTCTGGCTTCTGTCAGAAAAATCCTCATTTCTAAGGAGTCTATTATAGTTCCCAAGAAGGGAACCCTCGTTGACGGAGATAGAGAACTCTTTTCCACGTTCACTTTCCATCCGTGAGATCTGAGAAAGGCCAGGACAATGTCCGTGTGAGCCTTTACTTGAGGAAGGGACGACGCTCGAATCAGAATGTCGTCCAAGTAAGGTACTACAGCAATGCCCCTTGGTCTTAGCACCGCCAGAAGGGACCCTAGTACCTATGAGAAAATCCTAGGAGCAGTGGCTAATCCGAAAGAAAATGCCACGAACTGGAAATGCTTGTCCAGGAATGCAAACCTTAGGAACCGATGATGTTCCTTGTGGATAGGAATATGTAGATACGCATCCTTGAAATCCACCTTGGTCATGAATTGACCTTCCTGGATGGAAGGAAGAAGTGTTCGAATGGTTTCCATCTTGAACGATGGAACCTTGAGAAACTTGTTCAAGATCTTGAGATCTAAGATTGGTCTGAACGTTCCCTCTTTTTTGGGAACTATGAACAGATTGGAGTAGAACCCCATCCCTTGTTCTCCTAATGGAACAGGATGAATCACTCCCATTTTTAGCAGGTCTTCTACCCAATGTAAGAATGCCTGTCTTCTTATGTGGTCTGAAGACAACTGAGACCTGTGGAACCTCCCCCTTGGAGGAAGCCCCTTGAACTCCAGAGAATAACCTTGGGAGACTATTTCTAGCGCCCAAGGATCCAGAACATCTCTTGCCCAAGCCTGAGCGAAGAGAGAGAGTCTGCCCCCCACCAGATCCGGTCCCGGATCGGGGGCCCGCATTTCATGCTGTCTTGGTAGCAGTGGCAGGTTTCCTGGCCTGCTTTCCTTTGTTCCAGCCTTGCATAGGTCTCCAGGCTGGATTGGCTTGAGAAGTATTACCTTCCTGCTTAGAGGACGTAGCCCTTGGGGCTGATCCGTTTCTGCGAAAGGGACGAAACTTAGGTTTATTTTTGGTCTTGAAAAGACCTATCCTGAGGAAGGGCGTGGCCCTTGCCCCCAGTGATATCAGAGATAATCTCTTTCAAGTCAGGGCCAAAGAGTGTTTTCCCCTTGAAAGGAATGTCAAGCAATTTGTTCTTGGAAGACGCATCCGCTGCCCAAGATTTTAACCAAAGCGCTCTGCGCCACAATAGCAAACCCAGAATTTTTTCGCCGCTAACCTAGCCAATTGCAAGGTGGCGTCTAGGGTGAAAGAATTAGCCAATTTAAGAGCACGAATTCTGTCCATAATCTCCTCATAAGAAGAAGAATTACTAATAATCGCCTTTCCTAGCTCATCAAACTAGAAACACGCGGCTGCAGTGACAGGGACAATGCATGCAATTGGTTGTAGAAGGGAACCTTGCTGAACAAACATCTTTAGCAGACCTTCTAATTTTTTATCCATAGGATCTTGGAAAGCACAACTATCTTCTATGGGTATAGTGGCGCGCTTGTGTAGAGTAGAAACCGCCCCCTCGACCTTGGGGACTGTCTGCCATCAGTCCTTTCTGGGGTCGACTATAGGAAAACAATTTTATAAATATGGGGGGAGGTACTAAAGGTATACCGGGCCTGTCCCATTCTTTACTAACAATGTACGCCACCCGCTTGGATATAGGAAAAGCTTCGGGGGGCCCCGGGGCCTCTAAGAACTTTTCCATTTTACATAGTGGTTCTGGAATGACCAGATAATCACAATCATCCAAATTGGATAACACCTCCTTAAGCAGAGCGCGGAGATGTTCCAACTTAAATTTAAAAGTAATCACATCAGGTTCAGCTTGTTGAGAAATGTTTCCTGAATCTGAAATTTCTCCCTCAGACAAAACCTCCCTGGCCCCCTCAGACTGGTGTAGGGGCCCTTCAGAAACCATATCATCAGCGTTCTCATTGCTCTACAGAATTTTCTAAAACAGAGCAGTCGCGCTTTCGCTGATAAGTGGGCATATTGGCTAAAATGTTTTTGATAGAATTATCCATTACAGCCGTTAAATGTTGCATAGTAAGGAGTATTGGCGCACTAGATGTACTAGGGGCCTCCTGTATGGGCAAGACTGGTGTAGACGAAGGAGGGGATGATGCAGTACCATGCTTACTCCCCTCACTTGAGGAATCATCTTGGGCATCATTTTTACTAAATTTTTTTATGACATAAAATACATATAGTTAAATGAGAAGGAACCTTGGTTTCCCCACAGTCAGAACACAATCTATCTGGTAGTTCAGACATGTTAAACAGGCATAAACTTGATAAAGCACAAAAAACGTTTTAAAAACAGAATTTATGTTTACCTGATAAATTACTTTCTCCAACGGTGTGTCCGGTCCACGGCGTCATCCTTACTTGTGGGATATTCTCTTCCCCAACAGGAAATGGCAAAGAGCCCAGCAAAGCTGGTCACATGATCCCTCCTAGGCTCCGCCTACCCCAGTCATTCGACCGACGTTAAGGAGGAATATTTGCATAGGAGAAACCATATGATACCGTGGTGACTGTAGTTAAAGAAAATAAATTATCAGACCTGATTAAAAAACCAGGGCGGGCCGTGGGCCGGACACACCGTTGGAGAAAGTAATTTATCAGGTAAACATAAATTCTGTTTTCTCCAACATAGGTGTGTCCGGTCCACGGCGTCATCCTTACTTGTGGGAACCAATACCAAAGCTTTAGGACACGGATGAAGGGAGGGAGCAAATCAGGTCACCTAAATGGAAGGCACCACGGCTTGCAAAACCTTTCTCCCAAAAATAGCCTCAGAAGAAGCAAAAGTATCAAACTTGTAAAATTTGGTAAAAGTGTGCAGTGAAGACCAAGTCGCTGCCCTACATATCTGATCAACAGAAGCCTCGTTCTTGAAGGCCCATGTGGAAGCCACAGCCCTAGTGGAATGAGCTGTAATTCTTTCAGGAGGCTGCCGTCCGGCAGTCACATAAGCCAATCTGATGATGCTTTTAATCCAAAAAGAGAGAGAGGTAGAAGTTGCTTTTTGACCTCTCCTTTTACCAGAATAAACAACAAACATGGAAGATGTTTGTCTAAAATCCTTTGTAGCATCTAAATAGAATTTTAGAGCGCGAACAACATCCAAATTGTGCAACAAACGTTCCTTCTTCGAAACTGGTTTCGGACACAAAGAAGGCACGACTATCTCCTGGTTAATGTTTTTGTTAGAAACAACTTTTGGAAGAAAACCAGGTTTAGTACGTAAAACCACCTTATCTGCATGGAACACCAGATAAGGAGGAGAACACTGCAGAGCAGATAATTCTGAAACTCTTCTAGCAGAAGAAATTGCAACCAAAAACAAAACTTTCCAAGATAATAACTTAATATCAACGGAATGTAAGGGTTCAAATGGAACCCCCTGAAGAACTGAAAGAACTAAGTTGAGACTCCAAGGAGGAGTCAAAGGTTTGTAAACAGGCTTGATTCTAACCAGAGCCTGAACAAAGGCTTGAACATCTGGCACAGCTGCCAGCCTTTTGTGAAGTAACACAGACAAGGCAGAAATCTGTCCCTTCAAGGAACTTGCAGATAATCCTTTCTCCAATCCTTTTTGAAGAAAGGATAGAATCTTAGGAATCTTTACCTTGTCCCAAGGGAATCCTTTAGATTCACACCAACAGATATATTTTTTCCATATTTTGTGGTAAATTTTTCTAGTTACAGGCTTTCTGGCCTGAACAAGAGTATCAATAACAGAATCTGAGAACCCTCGTTTTGATAAGATCAAGCGTTCAATCTCCAAGCAGTCAGCTGGAGTGAGACCAGATTCGGATGTTCGAACGGACCTTGAACAAGAAGGTCTCGTCTCAAAGGTAGCTTCCATGGTGGAGCCGATGACATATTCACCAGATCTGCATACCAAGTCCTGCGTGGCCACGCAGGAGCTATCAAGATCACCGACGCCCTCTCCTGATTGATCCTGGCTACCAGCCTGGGGATGAGAGGAAACGGCGGGAATACATAAGCTAGTTTGAAGGTCCAAGGTGCTACTAGTGCATCTACTAGAGTCGCCTTGGGATCCCTGGATCTGGACCCGTAGCAAGGAACCTTGAAGTTTTGACGAGAGGCCATCAGATCCATGTCTGGAATGCCCCACAGTTGAGTAATTTGGGCAAAGATTTCCGGATGGAGTTCCCACTCCCCCGGATGTAATGTCTGACGACTCAGAAAATCCGCTTCCCAATTTTCCACTCCTGGGATGTGGATTGCAGATAGGTGGCAGGAGTGAGTCTCCGCCCATTGAATGATTTTGGTCACTTCTTCCATCGCCAGGGAACTCCTTGTTCCCCCCTGATGGTTGATGTACGCAACAGTCGTCATGTTGTCTGATTGAAACCGTATGAACTTGGCCTTTGCTAGCTGAGGCCAAGCCTTGAGAGCATTGAATATCGCTCTCAGTTCCAGAATATTTATCGGTAGAAGAGATTCTTCCCGAGACCAAAGACCCTGAGCTTTCAGGGGTCCCCAGACCGCGCCCCAGCCCATCAGACTGGCGTCGGTCGTGACAATGACCCACTCTGGTCTGCGGAAGGTCATCCCTTGTGACAGGTTGTCCAGGGACAGCCACCAACGGAGTGAGTCTCTGGTCCTCTGATTTACTTGTATCTTCGGAGACAAGTCTGTATAGTCCCCATTCCACTGACTGAGCATGCACAGTTGTAATGGTCTTAGATGAATGCGCGCAAAGGGAACTATGTCCATTGCCGCTACCATCAAACCTATTACTTCCATGCACTGCGCTATGGAAGGAAGAGGAACGGATTGAAGTGTTTGACAAGAGTTTAGAAGTTTTGTTTTTCTGGCCTCTGTCAGAAAAATCCTCATTTCTAAGGAGTCTATTATTGTTCCCAAGAAGAGAACCCTTGTCGACGGAGATAGAGAACTCTTTTCCACGTTCACTTTCCATCCGTGAGATCTGAGAAAGGCCAGGACTATGTCCGTGTGAGCCTTTGCTTGAGGAAGGGACGACGCTTGAATCAGAATGTCATCCAAGTAAGGAACTACTGCAATGCCCCTTGGTCTTAGTACCGCTAGAAGGGACCCTAGTACCTTTGTGAAAATCCTTGGAGCAGTGGCTAATCCGAAAGGAAGCGCCACGAACTGGAAATGCTTGTCCAGGAATGCGAACCTTAGGAACCGATGATGTTCCTTGTGGATAGGAATATGTAGATACGCATCCTTTAAATCCACCGTGGTCATGAATTGACCTTCCTGGATGGAAGGAAGAATTGTTCGAATGGTTTCCATTTTGAACGATGGAACCTTGAGAAACTTGTTTAAGATCTTGAGATCTAAGATTGGTCTGAACGTTCCCTCTTTTTTGGGAACTATGAACAGATTGGAGTAGAACCCCATCCCTTGTTCTCCTAATGGAACAGGATGAATCACTCCCATTTTTAACAGGTCTTCTACACAATGTAAGAATGCCTGTCTCTTTATGTGGTCTGAAGACAATTGAGACCTGTGGAACCTCCCCCTTGGGAGAAGCCCCTTGAATTCCAGAAGATAACCTTGGGAGACTATTTCTAGTGCCCAAGGATCCAGAACATCTCTTGCCCAAGCCTGAGCGAAGAGAGAGAGTCTGCCCCCCACCAGATCCGGTCCCGGATCGGGGGCCAACATTTCATGCTGTCTTGGTAGCAGTGGCAGGTTTCTTGGCCTGCTTTCCCTTGTTCCAGCCTTGCATTGGTCTCCAGGCTGGCTTGGCTTGAGAAGTATTACCCTCTTGCTTAGAGGACGTAGCACTTGGGGCTGGTCCGTTTCTACGAAAGGGACGAAAATTAGGTTTATTTTTGGCCTTGAAAGACCTATCCTGAGGAAGGGCGTGGCCCTTACCCCCAGTGATATCAGAGATAATCTCTTTCAAGTCAGGGCCAAACAGCGTTTTCCCCTTGAAAGGAATGTTAAGTAGTTTGTTCTTGGAAGACGCATCCGCTGACCAAGATTTCAACCAAAGCGCTCTGCGCGCCACAATAGCAAACCCAGAATTTTTCGCCGCTAACCTAGCCAATTGCAAAGTGGCGTCTAGGGTGAAAGAATTAGCCAATTTGAGAGCACGGATTCTGTCCATAATCTCCTCATAAGGAGGAGAATCACTATCGATCGCCTTTACTAGCTCATCGAACCAGAAACACGCGGCTGTAGTGACAGGGACAATGCATGAAATTGGTTGTAGAAGGTAACCTTGCTGAACAAACATCTTTTTAAGCAAACCTTCTAATTTTTTATCCATAGGATCTTTGAAAGCACAACTATCTTCTATGGGTATAGTGGTGCGTTTGTTTAAAGTAGAAACCGCTCCCTCGACCTTGGGGACTGTCTGCCATAAGTCCTTTCTGGGGTCGACCATAGGAAACAATTTTTTAAATATGGGGGGAGGGACGAAAGGTATACCGGGCCTTTCCCATTCTTTATTTACAATGTCCGCCACCCGCTTGGGTATAGGAAAAGCTTCTGGGAGCCCCGGGACCTCTAGGAACTTGTCCATTTTACATAGTTTCTCTGGGATGATCAAATTCTCACAATCATCCAGAGTGGATAATACCTCCTTAAGCAAAGCGCGGAGATGTTCCAACTTAAATTTAAATGTAATCACATAGGGTTCAGCTTGTTGAGAAATTTTCCCTGAATCTGAAATTTCTCCCTCAGACAAAACCTCCCTGGCCCCCTCAGACTGGTGTAGGGGCATTTCAGAACCATTATCATCAGCGTCCTCATGCTCTTCAGTATCTAAAACAGAGCAGTCGCGCTTACGCTGATAAGTGGGCATTTTGGCTAAAATGTTTTTGATAGAATTATCCATTACAGCCGTTAATTGTTGCATAGTAAGGAGTATTGGCGCGCTAGATGTACTAGGGGCCTCCTGAGTGGGCAAGACTGGTGTAGACGAAGGAGGGAATGATGCAGTACCATGCTTACTCCCCTCACTTGAGGAATCATCTTGGGCATCATTTTCAGTGTCACATAAATCACATCTATTTAAATGAGAAGGAACCTTGGCTTCCCCACATTCAGAACACAGTCTATCTGGTAGTTCAGACATGTTAAACAGGCATAAACTTGATAACAAAGTACAAAAAACGTTTTAAAATAAAACCGTTACTGTCACTTTAAATTTTAAACTGAACACACTTTATTACTGCAATTGCGAAAAAGTATGAAGGAATTGTTCAAAATTCACCAAAATTTCACCACAGTGTCTTAAAGCCTTAAAAGTATTGCACACCAAATTTGGAAGCTTTAACCCTTAAAATAACGGAACCGGAGCCGTTTTTATCTTTAGCCCCTTTACAGTCCCTGGTATCTGCTTTGCTGAGACCCAACCAAGCCCAAAGGGGAATACGATACCAAATGACGCCTTCAGAAAGTCTTTTCTATGTATCAGAGCTCCTCACACATGCGACTGCATGTCATGCTTCTCAAAAACAAGTGCGCAATACCGGCGCGAAAATGAGGCTCTGCCTATGATTAGGGAAAGCCCCTAGAGAATAAGGTGTCTAAAACAGTGCCTGCCGATATTATTTTACAAAAATACCCAGATTAAATGATTCCTCAAGGCTAAATATGTGATTATATGAATCGATTTAGCCCAGAAAATGTCTACAGTCTTAATAAGCCCTTGTGAAGCCCTTATTTACTGTCTGAATAAAAATGGCTTACCGGATCCCATAGGGAAAATGACAGCTTCCAGCATTACATCGTCTTGTTAGAATGTGTCATACCTCAAGCAGCAAAAGACTGCTCACTGTTCCCCCAACTGAAGTTAATTCCTCTCAACAGTCCTGTGTGGAACAGCCATGGATTTTAGTAACGGTTGCTAAAATCATTTTCCTCTTACAAACAGAAATCTTCATCTCTTTTCTGTTTCAGAGTAAATAGTACATACCAGCACTATTTTAAAATAACAAACTCTTGATTGAATAATAAAAACTACAGTTAAACACTAAAAAACTCTAAGCCATCTCCGTGGAGATGTTGCCTGTACAACGGCAAAGAGAATGACTGGGGTAGGCGGAGCCTAGGAGGGATCATGTGACCAGCTTTGCTGGGCTCTTTGCCATTTCCTGTTGGGGAAGAGAATATCCCACAAGTAAGGATGACGCCGTGGACCGGACACACCTATGTTGGAGAAATAAAACCGTTACTGTCACTTTAAATTTTAAACTAAACACACTTTATTACTGCAATTGCGAAAAAGTATGAAGGAATTGTTCAAAATTCACCAAAATTTCACCACAGTGTCTTAAAGCCTTAAAAGTATTGCACACCAAATTTGGAAGCTTTAACCCTTAAAATAACGGAACCGGAGCAGTTTTTATATTTAACCCCTTTACAGTCCCTGGAATCTGCTTTGCTGAGACCCAACCAAGCCCAAAGGGGAATACGATACCAAATGATGCCTTCAGAAAGACTTTTCTATGTATCAGAGCTCCACACACATGCAGCTGCATGCCATGCTGTCCTCAAAAACAAGTGCGCCATACCGGCGCGAAAATGAGGCTCTGACTATGATTAGGGAAAGCCCCTAAAGAATAAGGTGTCTAAAACAGTGCCTGCCGATATAATCATATCAAAATACCCAGAATAAATGATTCCTCAAGGCTAAATATGTGTTAATAATGAATCGATTTAGCCCAGAAAAAGTCTACAGTCTTAATAAGCCCTTGTGAAGCCCTTATTTACTATCTTAATAAACATGGCTTACCGGATCCCATAGGGAAAATGACAGCTTCCAGCATTACATCGTCTTGTTAGAATGTGTCATACCTCAAGCAGTAAGAGACTGCACACTGTTCCCCCAACTGAAGTTAATTGCTCTCAACAGTCCTGTGTGGAACAGCCATGGATTTTAGTTACGGTGCTAAAATCATTTTCCTCATACAAACAGAAATCTTCATCTCTTTTCTGTTTCTGAGTAAATAGTACATACCAGCACTATTTTAAAATAACAAACTCTTGATTGAATAATAAAAACTACAGTTAAACACTAAAAAACTCTAAGCCATCTCCGTGGAGATGTTGCCTGTACAACGGCAAAGAGAATGACTGGGGTAGGCGGAGCCTAGGAGGGATCATGTGACCAGCTTTGCTGGGCTCTTTGCCATTTCCTGTTGGGGAAGAGAATATCCCACAAGTAAGGATGACGCCGTGGACCGGACACACCTATGTTGGAGAAATGTTTTTTTAAACAGTCATAACAACTGCCACAGCTCCTACTTTTGAAGCCTTTTGAGCCCTTCAGAGATGTCCTATAGCATGCAGGGGACTGCTGAGGGAAGCTGAATGTCACAGTTTGTAATTTTTAACTGCACCAACTGTAACTTTTATACTATAACAGTGAAAAGCCTCAGGAAACTGTTTCTAGGCAAAAATAAAGCCAGCCATGTGGAAAAAACTAGGCCCCAATAAGTTTTATCACCAAAGCATATATAAAAACGATTAAACATGCCAGCAAACGTTTTATATTGCACATTAATCAGAGTATATACCTCTGATAGCAAGCCTGATACTAGTCGCTATTAAATCACTGTATTTAGGCTTTAACTTACATTAATCCGGTATCAGCAGCATTTTCTAGCAAATTCCATCCCTAGAAAAACTTAACTGCACATACCTTATTGCAGGATAAGAGAAAGCAAGAATTTAGAAGTGCGCTTAGGAACTAATACCAAGCACCTCTCTAAGAGACACTATCCCTAAAAAGTGTCAAGATGTGATAAAAATGGTGTGTTAAGCTTTTTAGGGCTTAAAGATAGAGAGGGCGCCAAGGGCTAAAGGTATCAGACACCAATATAGTGTTAAAAGTTATTTAATAAAAATCAACATATAGACATAAGAATCAACATATAAACATAAAATCAACCAATCTAAATAGGGACGTCTCCCTAGGTATTTAAAAATCCTATGTAACAGCTTGTTGCTAAAATGTATTAAATATAAGAGTTCAGATAGACAAAAAAATACATGTATGATCTGTAAAATTGCAAAAATCAGTAAATAGCTAGAACTAAAGATAGATAAAACAAACACCTTTATGCGTTAGGTTAGAAAATTAGATATGCATATGCCCAAAGGATACAGCAGATATACACTGTGTGATATAGATTAGCGTGTTATTTTCCAATAGAGGAGATTAGTCCTGTAAATGTCCAGTATATTTGAAAACGTAGTAAAGTGCTTAGTGTCAAAATTGTAAGTGTGTTGAAGCAGTATTATACTTTACTTTACCGCCTGTGAAGTCTTCAGTCACACCAGGGACCGCTGCGGGAGCCAAGACAGTCTCTACCGAGTTGCAAACATAGATCTCACACGTGTGTATGGACGGCCGTTTACGGACGGCGTCTGACGTCACGCCTGGTCCGTATTGTTTCTTATGTAGGCTGTATAGTAGCGTGCTGATATTCAGTGTTACCAAATTGTAGATTTTTTCAGCTTCTTCGATGCACAAGCCCCCTATTCATAGGTTTAAGCTTGCAGGTACAGTTGGATATTCAGATTCACTTGTAGGGAACACACTTTCCTTCTTTACCTGTGTCTCCAATGCTGGAATCCTCCTCGAGGATTCCAGCATTGGAGACACAGGTAAAGAAGGAAAGTGTGTTCCCTACAAGTGAATCTGAATATCCAACTGTACCTGCAAGCTTAAACCTATGAATAGGGGGCTTGTGCATCGAAGAAGCTGAAAAAATCTACAATTTGGTAACACTGAATATCAGCACGCTACTATACAGCCTACATAAGAAACAATACGGACCAGGCGTGACGTCAGACGCCGTCCGTAAACGGCCGTCCATACACACGTGTGAGATCTATGTTTGCAACTCGGGAGAGACTGTCTTGGCTCCCGCAGCGGTCCCTGGTGTGACTGAAGACTTCACAGGCGGTAAAGTAAAGTATAATACTGCTTCAACACTGTTACAATTTTGACACTAAGCACTTTACTACGTTTTCAAATATACTGGACATTTACAGGACTAATCTCCTCTATTGGAAAATAACACGCTAATCTATATCACACAGTGTATATCTGCTGTATCCTTTGGGCATATGCATATCTAATTTTCTAACCTAACGCATAAAGGTGTTTGTTTTATCTATCTTTAGTTTTAGCTATTTACTGATTTTTGCAATTTTACAGATCATACATGTATTTTTTTGTCTATCTGAACTCTTATATTTAATACATTTTAGCAACAAGCTGTTACATAGGATTTTTAAATACCTAGGGAGACGTCCCTATTTAGATTGGTTGATTTTATGTTTATATGTCGATTCTTATGTCTATATGTTGATTTTTATTAAATAACTTTTAACACTATATTGGTGTCTGATACCTTTAGCCCTTGGCACCCTCTATCTTTAAGCCCTAAAAAGCTTAACACACCATTCTTATTGCAGGATACCCTGCACGCCATTCTCCCTCTGAAGTTACCTCACTCCTCAGACATATGCGAGAACGGCAGTGGATCTTAGTTACTTCTGCTAAGATCATAGAAAAACGCAGGCAGATTCTTCTTCTAAATGCTGCCTGAGATAAAATAGTACACTCCGGTACCATTTAAAAACAATAAACTTTTGATTGAAGGAAAAACTAACTATATTTTACCACTTTCCTCTAACTACCTCCAGCTATGTTGAGAGCTTGCTAGAGAATGACTGGATATGGCAGTTAGGGGAGGAGCTATATAGCAGCTCTGATGTGGGTGATCCTCTTGCAACTTCCTGTTGGGAAGGAGAATATCCCACAAGTAATGGATGATCCGTGGACTGGATACACCTAACAAGAGAAATAGCATTTGGTAACGAAACTCTGGTAATGTGGATGTGGTGTTGATAAATCAACGGTGGCTTCATTCTAAGTACCTGAAAATGCTCTCTTTTGTTCTCCCCATGACTGTCTTTTTCTACTGAATTCACCCGTCGGCTGGGACCCTTTTACTTTTTTCTCCTTTGCTGGCTCACCAGGAAAAGAAAATCACGCCAATTAGTGGGGGTTTTTCACTACTTCACTTTTTTTCTGCACTTCTACATCTGGGTTTTGGGGGTTTTCCCCCCTCACCATATTAGGAATGGTTTTCTCCTTTTTTTCCCCTGTCACCTTCATCACTTTGCACAGTTAAAAGTATATGGATAAATTCCTTCACTTGCACTCTAAAAAGTCACCTTCAGTCATGGCGGCCAGACAAAGGGACAAAAAAAATAAAACTATCACTGAGGCCCCCATAGAGGTGCAGACACTTTCTCATGACTCCCTGTCCCCACAGGAGTTCACTGATTTGCAGTCTTTAGTCTGCAATATCTCTGAAGCTCTTTCACCTAAGTTTGATACTCTTAAAAATGAGATCAAACAAGACACAGCACATCTAGCTATAGAAATTAAACCATTTGCCGGAAGGCTTTCTGAAGTAGAACAAAGAGTATCTGACCTGGAGGATCTTACTCTAGGTCAGAATGCCAAGCCCGAAATCACAACCTCTGCTCTCTCTAAATTACAGAATAAAGTAGAAGATTTAGAGAACCGTGCAAGAAGAAACAACTTAAGAATAATTGGGGTCCCTGAAGAAAAGCAGTTTGAGGATCTGAATACATTTCTTACAATCACACTTCCACAGCTCTTAAAGATCCCTGAGATTTACCCTAAAATAATTATAGAACAAGCATATAGAATAGGACCAGCAGTCCAGACTAAAATTAACATGAGGCCAAGACCTATTATAGCCAAATTCTTGAATTATCAAAATAAAGTTATTCCTCAGGGACGCTAAAATTCTCTTATTTCAGGATTATGCAGCAGAAACGGCTGCACAAAGAAGGGAACTAGCCCCACTGTGCACAAAATTTATACAGCAAGGGTTGCGTGCAACCATACTGCACCCAGCTAGACTTAGACTGATGTTTGATAATAATATATATTTTTTTGATGTAGCTCTTGCGGCAGAAAACTTATGCCAAGAATTGTCCCTTAGAATAACTAGCGATATAGGCACTAACTGAGGACATAGATGCCTCTTTTTCCTTCTTCTCTTTCCCTATGTCTGGGTCCTTTCAGCTTAAGGGCGATAGACGGCTTAGGTGGTATAGTCTATTTTTTTTTCTCCCCCTTATCATAAATAATAAGGTTTATGGCAGCCGGAATTAAATTTATCTCCTGGAATATTGGAGGTCTCACATCCCCTATCAAAAGGAAAACTATATTATCCTATCTTAAGAAAATTAATACCTCTATTGCCTTCCTACAAGAAACTCACTTGAAAGCTGAAGAGGTTCTTAAACTTAAATCTTCCTGGGTTAAAGAAGTTCTCTTCTCCCCCAGTGTTAGCCAAAAAGGCAGAGTTGCTATTCTTCTGGGTAAAAGATTTAACTATGAGATACTGCATACCGAATCAGATCAAGAGGGGATATATCTTATATTAAAAATCAAAATTGCCAATGTTCTCTATACGTTATGTAATATATATGCTCCGAACGTTTTTAACTTATCTTTTTGGGAGACGTTGCAGGCTAGGCTCATGACTTGTGCAGAGGATTTCCTAATAATGGGTGGGGATTTTAACATGGCCCCACAGTACCCTCTGAATAGTTTGAGACAGAATCCTGCTTTTAAAAAGTCTAAAAGAGATAATTTAGAGTCAAAACTTTTCTCCAGGATTTTAAATAGAGTACATGATATATGGTGATTACAAAAGCCCGACATACGTGATTTTACATGCCTATCAAAAGCACATAAATCACTTTCACGGATTGATCTATTTTTGTTGGACGAAAGACTATGCAAATTGAAAGTCATGGCCCAAATTTTACCTATTGCTATATCTGATCATGCCCCTATTTGTCTTGAGTTTCAGCCAAATGTTTCCTCACATACAAGTAATCGTTTCTTTTTTCCTACATTCTTAGTCCGACGTTAAATTAAAAAATTGGCTTGAAGCTAAATTCAAGGAAACCGTCTAATTTTACTCCGAATATATGAATCGTCCTGCGTTATTTTTGGAAACCGCAAAAGCGGACTTAAGGGGCGAAATCCTGGCATATAGTATTATGCAGACTAGGAAATTCAAAAGGCGGGAGAATGAGCTTCTGCGTGCCGTTACAAATGCCTATAATTCCTATTTAGTTGAAAAAACGCAGCAGAATTGGGCCAAATATATCTCGGCACTAGAGGAGAGAGATTCCCTACTCTTATACAAATCAACACAAAAAGATATTAGATTTCAAGCAAAATTGCATAGATATGGGAACAAGACAGGGAAACTGTTAGCAAAACTTGTTAAGCAGGATAAAGGCTCTCAGATGATAGACTCCCTATATGTTGATGGCCAATATCTTGTTTAAGTATTATAGTGACATATATTCTCCCGGAATCTCTAATATCGCGGAGCGTGAGGACTTGGAGTAAAATCTCATATCCCTCATTAACATCTGCTGCACTTGAAGATTTGTACTCTCCCATAACCGACTCAGAAGTGGCTAATACAATTCAAAAGCTGCCTCATAACAAAGTACCTGGCCCAGATACACTTCCCAATGAATTTTACAAAATGATATCTTCTACCATAACGCCTCATTTAACTGCTCTATTTAATTCTCCCCCGTGTCGCTCATTCATTCTGATACTCGTTTTATTCCATCTGAAATTTAAAAAAAATTTTTTAGATCCATATATAATCCAATTTTAGCATGGAAAGAGATTTGCAATATGTTAGCAATAGAATATCGAGTCTCGAGATGTATCCCATTCTTGGAGAACCCTCAGTTCCAAGCTGGACTAAATTCAACACTATTTCTAAAATTAAAATCTGAGGGTTTCTCCAATGTATGCCAGATATTAGACATGGAGAGAAGCTGTGTTAAATCATTTGACTCTCTCAGAACAGAATTTAATCTCCCACATAGAAATTCCTTTGCGTATCTTCAGGCAAGACACTATGCCTTAAAACTCACAAATGACTATGGCTGGAATTGGTCTCTAGAGAATATTGAGAATTGGCTTACCTTAGTCAAAAATGGACAGATGTCAATTACCCCTTGCTATATTACCTTGGTTTCTGATATGGGCACAGTTAATCTTGATAAAATTCGTATTAAGTGGGTTGCAATGTTAGCTCAAGAACTGGACTCTAAACTACCTTATCTCTCAATTCAAGAAGTCATGAGAGAAACTTTCTCCTCTTCTTGGAGGGAGTCTCATTTGAAGCTACTCTATATGTCCTATTTCACCCCAGAAAAGGGATTTAAATGTGGAAATACTAATTTCAGTGTTTGTCCCAAATGCTCTTCCCCTTCGACGAACCTTCTGCACATGATATGGGCCTGTCCAAAAATTGGAAATGTTTGGCTTAAAGTCCAATTTTGGCTTCGGAAAATATTGAATACCCCTCTCTGATTCTGTCGTCAGTGAACATACACCTAGATTTAGAGTTTGGCATTAGCCGTCAAAAGCAGCGTTAAGGGGTCCTAACGCTGCTTTTGGCTGCCCGCTGGTATTTAGAGTCAGCCAGGAAAGGGTCTAACGCTCACTTCCTCACCGCGACTCCAGGCTACCGCAGATCCCCATATGCCAATTGCGTATCCTATCTTTTCAATGGGATCTGCCTAACGCCGTTATTTGGAGTCTTGGGAGAAGTGAGCGGTAGACCCTCTACCGACAAGACTCCAACCGCCAAAAATTCAGTAGTTAAGAGCTTTATGGGCTAACGCGTGAATATAAAAGCTCTTAACTACTGTGCTACAAAGTACACCAACACCCATAAACTACCTATGTACCCCTAAACCGAGGCCCCCCCACATCGCCGCCACTATAATAAAAAATGTAACCCCTAATCTGCCGACCGGACACCGCCGCCACCTACATTATACCTATAAACCCCTAATCTGCGGCCCCTAACATCGCCGAGCCCTATATTATATTTATTAACCCCTAATCTGCCCCCCCCACGTCGCCGCTACCTTAACTACACTTATTAACCCCTAATCTGATAGAATTCTATCAGTCAATCGGATTTGAAGGGACGCCATCTTGGATAACGTCCCTTAAAGGAACCTTCATTCGTCGGGAAGTAGTCGGTTGAAGAGGATGGCTCCGCGTCGGCCCCTTTGAAGATGGCTCCGCTCTGGATGAAGATTGAAAACGCCGCCTGGATGAACACTTCTACCGGATGGAGGACCTCTTCTTGTCCCGCTTGGATGAAGACTTCTACCAAATGAAGGACCTCCTCTGCGCACCTTGGATGAAGAATTCGGCTCGGCTGGGTGAAGACGACTCAAGGTAGGATGATCTTCAGAGGGTTAGCAATAGGTTTTTTTTTTTAAGGGGGGTTTGGGTGGGTTAGAGTAGGGGGTATGTGGGTTGCAATGTTGGGGGGTATTGTATTTTTATTTTCAGGTAAAAGCTGATTACTTTGGGGCAATGCCCCGCAAAAAGCCCTTTTAAGGGCTGGTAATAGAGCCGATTACTTTGGTAGTTTAGAATAGGGTAGGGCATTTTTTATTTTGGGGGGATTTTATTTTATTAGGGGGCTTAGATTAGGTGTAATTAGATTAAACTGCTTGTAATTCTTTATTTTTTGTAATTTAGCGTTTTTTTTTTGTATTATAGAATAGTTTATTTTATTGTATTTTAATTTAGCTAATTGTAGGTAATTTATTTAATTTAATGATAGTGTAGTGTTAGGTGTATTTGTAATTTAGGTTAGGATTTATTTTACAGGTAATTTTGTACTTATTTTAACTAGGTAGCTATTAAATAGTTATTTACTATTTAATAGCTATTGTACCTAGTTAAAATAAATACAAAGTTGCCTGTAAAATAAATATAAATCCTAAAATAGCGACAATGTAACTATTAGTTATAATGTAGCTATATTAGGGTTTATTTTCTAGGTAAGTAGTTTTAAATAGGATTAATTTATTTAATTTTAGGAATATTTTTTTTCATTTAAATTATATTTATGTTAGGGGGGTATTAGGGTTAGAGTTATGTTTAGGGGTTAATAACTTTATTATAGTAGTGGCGACGGTGCGGGCGGGAGATTAGGGGTTAATAATTGTAGGTAGGTGGCGGCGATGTTAGGGAGGGCAGATTAGGGGTTAATACTATTTATTATAGTGTTTGCGAGGCAGGAGTGCGGCAGTTTAGGAGTTAATGCATTTATTATAGTGGCGGCGAGGTCTGGTCGGCAGATTAAGGGTTAATAAGTGTAGGTAAAGTAGCGGCGACGTTGGGGGGGCAGATTAGGGGTTAATAAATATAATACAGGTGTCGGCGGTGTTAGGGGCAGTAGATTAGGGGTTCATAGCTATAATGTAGGTTGCGGCGGTGTCCGGAGCGGCATATTAGCGGTTAATTGTATAATGCAGGTGTCAGCAGATTAGGGGTAAATAAGTAAGGTTAGGGGTGTTTAGACTCGGGGTTCATGTTAGGGTGTAAGGTGCAGACTTAGAAAGTGTTTCCCCATAGGAAACAATGGGGCTGCGTTAGGAGCTGAACTCTGCTTTTTTGCAGGCGTTAGGTTTTTTTTTCAGCCCAAACTGCCCCATTGTTTCCTATGGGGATATCGTGCACGAGCACGTTTTTCCAGCTTACCGCTACCGTAAGCAACGCTGGTATTGAGGGTTGATGTGGAGCTAAATTAGGCTCAACGCTCCCTTTTCTGAGCCTAACGCAGCCAGTCAGACCACTCTAAATACCAGCGTCGTCTTAAGGGTGCGCTGGGAAAAAAAGCAGCGTTAGCAACGCGGGTCTTTACCGACAAAACTCTAAATCTAGCCAATAGTTTTTCTCTACCTTAACTCAGAGAATAAGCAAGTCAATACTAAAATTATTAATATGGCCATATTGGCCGTTCGATATCTCATCTTTAAAAAATGGAAAATGAGAACAGTTTCCAGTATTCCGGAAATTAAAAACTGCTTAAAGAAACAATGCATTCTTGAGCAGTTTGATATTAATACAGATAATGATCAGGAGATAATTAGGTTTTTTGTTAAATGGTCAGCGTTTATAAAAGCACTCTCTCCTAAAGAAATTGAATATCCGATATACCCTTTCTGATTTGGTTCTGCTCGGGCTGTGGTAAACTGGCTTCCTTTTCTCTCCCCCCCCCCCCCCCTTTTGTTTTTCTCTTTTCTATCCCCCTTTCTTTTTCTTCTCTCTTTTTCTTTTACCTTCTGACGGTAAAATATAAAATTCGAACAATGTGTAGTTAATATCGGAAAGATACATATTTCATTTATTTTGAACATGTAATTGCTTTATCTCTATACCTTGTATCTTTCTAATTGTATCCCGTGCAGGGCTTAAATCTATTTCTCATATTCTGTAACATTGTTGGTTGTAAATAAAGAATTAAAAAATAAAAATGCTGCTCTGAATCATGAAAGTTTAAACTTTGACTTGTGTGTCCCTATCACCTAATTTATCAAAGCTCCATTAGCCTACATTTTGTCTGAAATTTGTGCCGTTTATATGGCTTAGGTGGGTTGGCATAATCAGTACATAGAGTATTTTACAATAGGATTATTAATGCCAGCTTTACAATCTAAAACAATCTATTAGCCTGAATGGGGGCTCTCCAATACCTATTTATGTTATACAAAACCTTATCTAACTATATAGGTCTCTCCAATTGTTTGTTATAAGGGGCTGCTATATAGTCACTAGCACAGTTTGGGCTAACAAAGGCTTATATAGTATAGCAGACACATTACACTGAGATGGTCTCGTTCCAGCAGTACACCGCTCTTACACCCGCTACACCACACTCCTGGTTTCATTATTTTCAATTAAAAGCTAAGGTAGATTAAGAGATCCGAAAAGCACCACTTTATTTGCAGCTCTACTTCTAGGACTAGAGGTACAATCTCTAGCCTATACCAGTTTCTGTCCACTAGGCAACGACCGGAGAAGCCATACTATATTAGAAAGTGGGAAAATGAGGTTAACCTCTCTAGGGATTTAGCAGATTGGGCAAACATAATACAAAAAGGTCTAGCCTGCTCCATTAGCGCAAACTTGAAGGAAAATGATATTAAAGTAGTATAAAGATGGTACAATTATCCATGCAGGTTCAAGCTTTACCAGTTAGCGACAAACTTAGCAAGCCCACCTCAGTGCTACCGTGGCTGCCTATACTCACATGTGGTGGAGTTGTCCTGAAAGTTCTAAAATGTGGGACGCAACCTCGGAACTACTAAGATATTCAACAAACAGATTGCATTAAGTGTGGAGCAGGCTCTCTTGCATTTCCCTATTGAAGGGCTTTACAAACACTCCTTAAAACTAGTGGGTATTATCTGCACGGCTGCTAGAACAGTAATTGCGAAATTTTGGAAAAACAACTGTCCCCCATTACGATATTATACTAAACAAAATCAGGTACTATTACCAGATGGAAAACATAGCATCATCCTTACTGGATAAAAGACAAGAATTTTTACGGATATGGGAGGAATGGATAGTATGGGAAGATTCTGTCAGAATGCAAACTAGAAGATCTTTAGGTATTAGAACCGACTAGGAAACCAGGTTTTTCAGGAAGATTTCCCAGCGGGTGCTCAAATCCTTCTTACTCTCTTCTTCTTTCTTTCCCTTTTTCTTCTTCTCCTCATACTTAGAAGCTTTCCTACTATTCCGTTTTCTCTTATCTTTGTTATAAATAAAATTATTTGTTATGGAAGTCTTTCATGCCCCAGCATAAGGAGCCAGGGGGTCAATTTGTATTGTCCCTTTGGGCCAACAGTGTATATTGTAACAATACCTTATATCTGTTATCTTGTGGGCTCTAAATATGTATCTTACAGTCATGTGATGCATTTTGATTATTTCTTGCCAATGCTTTGTTTGTCAAATGATAAGACTTCTTTGATAATAAAAAAATAATTACAACTAAAATACATATAGGCCCCCACAATATGATTATTAAAAGGGACATGGGAGCCAGATGTTAAAGCACTTGAAAGTGATGCAGCATAGCTATAAAAATCTGACTAGAAAATAATCGCCATCTCTCTATATTAAAAAAAAAAAAAAAAATTATGCTTACCAGATAATTTCATTTCCTTCTGTATAAGAAGAGTCCACAGCTTTATTCCTGTTGGGAAATACTGAACCTGGCCACCAGGAGGAGGCAAAGACACCCCAGCCAAAGGCTTACATACCTCTCCCACTTCCCCCATCCCCCAGTCATTCTGCCAAGGGAACAAGGAACAGTAGGAGAAATCAGGGTATAAAAAGATGCCAGAAGAAAAATAATTTAGGGGGCTGCCCATCGGAGAACACCGGTGGGGGCCGTGGACTCTTATACAGAAGGAAATGAAATTATCAGGTAAGCATAATTTATGTTTTGCTTCATAATATAAGGAGAGTCCACTGCTTCATTCCTTAATGTTGGTAAACTTATACCCAAGCTCTAGAGGACCCTGAATGATAACGGGAGGGACAAAAAGAGAGGCGGACCCTAATCGGAGGGCACCACAGCCTGCAAAACCTGTCTCCAGAAGGCTGCTTCAGCTGAAGCAAAAACATCAAACTTGTAAAAATTTAGAAAAAGTATGTGAGGACCAGGTAGCCGCCTTACAAATCTGATCCATAGAGGCCTCATTCTTAAAGGCCCAAGAGAAAGCCACTGCTCTAGTAGAATGAGCCATAATTCTGAGGAGATTTATGTCCCGCTGTCTCATAGGCTAAGTGGATAACACTCCTTAACCAAAAAGACAAGGAAGTCGCAGAGACCTTCTGTCCCTTACACTTCCCAGAATAGGCAACAAACAAGGAAGGAGTTTGTCTAAAATCCTTAGTAGCCTGAAGATATTACTTCAAGGCTCAAACCACGTCCAAATTATGAAGCAAACGTTCCTTCAAAGAAGGAGGATTAGGACACAAGAAAGGAACCGCAATCTCTTGATTGATGTTGCGGTCAGACATGACCTTAGGAAGAAACCCTATCAGAATGGAACACCAGATAAGGAGGCTCACATTGCAAAGCATCAATCTCTGAAATTCTGCACACAGAAGCAATAGCCAGTAGAAAAAGAACCTTCCAGGACAACAACAATGTCAATTTCATGCATAGGCTCAAACTGAGCCTGTTGCAAAACCTTAAAGGGACACTGAACCCACATTTTTTCTTTCGTGATTCAGATAGAGCAGTGATTTGCAACCTTTTTTTTGCCGTGGCACACTTTTTTACATTAAAAAATTCTGTGGCACACCACCATCCCAAAACTTTACAAAATCACACATTGTAGCTAGAGAATAGAGGATAGAGAATAGAGGATAGAGGATAGAGAATAGAGGATAGAGAATAGAGGATAGAGAATCACACACACATACACACACACACATATACATATACACACACACACACACACATATATACACACACACACATATATACACACACACATACACACACACACACACACATACACACACACACACACATATACACACATACACACACACACATACACACACACACATACACACATACATATACACACATACATATACACACATACATATACACACATACATATACACACATACATATACACACATACATATACACACATACATATACACACATACATATACACACATACATATACACACATACATATACACACATACATATACACACATACATATACACACATACATATACACACATACATATACACACATACATATACACACATACACTGTAATGTGTTGTCATGCAATGCCTCCTACAAACTATACATGACATATTGACATTCATTCACAAACAATCAGAATTGTCAGAATTGCCGCGGCACACCTGAGGATCTCTCACGGCACACTGGTTGAAAAACAGAGAGCATGCAATTTTAAGCAACTTTCTAATTTACTCATATTGTCAATTTCTTTGTTCTCTTGCTATCTTTATTTGAAAAATAATGCATCTAAGCTTTTTTTGGGTTCAGACTCTGGACAGCACTTTTTTTATTGGTGGATTAATTTATCCACCAATCAGCAAGAACAACCCAGGCTGTTCACCAAAAATGGACCGGCATCTAAACTTACCTCCTTGCATTTCAAAAAAGATACCAAGAGAATGAAGAATGTGATAATAGGAGTAATTTAGAAAGTTGCTTAAAATTGCATGCTCTATCTGAATCACCAAAGAAAACATTTGGGTTCAGTGTCCCTTTAAGAACCAGATTCAGACTCCCTGATGTTCAGCCTTTTGTTAAGGCTCCTCCTTGAAGTTCCGAGAGCCTCTTGTGCCGTAAAACAGACAAGGCCGAAATCTGTCCACTCAGGGAACTGGCCAAAAGACCCTTCTCCAGTACATTCTGGAGAAACAGAATCCTGGCAACCTTAATTTTATGTCAGGGAAATCCACACTCTTCACACCAGAAGTAGGTTCTCCACACCTTATGATAGATGCGACGAGTAACCGGCTTACGAGCTTGAATGAGAGTATCAATAACTCTCAGAAAACCCACTCTTGGCAAGGACTAAGCGTTCAATCTCCACGCAGTCAGCCTCAGAGAATCTAGATTTTGATGAACAAAAACACCTTGTTCCAGCAGATCCATGCAACAAGGTAACCTCCATGGAGGAGAAGATTACATCCTCACTAGAACCGAGAAGCACATCCTTCGCGGCCACGATGGAGCAATCAGCATTACCGACGCCTGCTCCTGCTTGATGCAGGCCACTACCCGAGGAAGCAGTGGTAATAAAGAAAAAGGTAGATTAGACTGAACCTCCAAGGTACTGCTAATGCATCTATTAGCTTCGCCTGTGGATCCCTGTACCTCGACCCATAGCTGGGTAGCTTGGTATTGAGACGAGACGTCATGAGATCTATCTCCGGCAACCCCCACCTGCTGCATATCTCCGCAAACACTTCGGGATGGAGAGACCATTCCCCCTGGATGAAAGGATGGTCTGTTTCCCAGTTGTCCACACCCGGAATGTGGATTGCTGACAGCGAACAGTTGTGGGCCTCCGCCCACTCTAGAATCCGAAATACTTCCCCCATTGCTAGGGAGCTTCTCGTTCCCCTCTGATGGTTGATGTAAGCCACCGAGGTTATATTATCTGATTGGAATCTGATAAACCGGGACAAACCCAGGAGAGGCCAAGCCTTCAGAGAATTGTAGATTGCTCGAAGTTCCAGAATGTTGATCTGGAGGGAGCGTTCCTCCTGAGACCACAGGCCCTGTGTCTTATTGGCACCCCAAACGGTTCCCCATCCTGATAGACTCGCATCCATAAAGAAATCCAAATGATGTGGCAGCAAAAGTGAAATTAAGCAGGTTTATTCAGCACAGAAAAAAATGCAACGTTTCGGGAACTCCTTCCCTTAGTTATGCAATACACCTTATGATACAAAACATCCTTATATACCCCTCAGCCACCAGGGGGCAATAGAGGGTTATTTACAAATTTAACCATTTATGAGCCAAAGACACAGGATGTAACAGTACACAACCAAACTGATACTATGCAGCTCAATTAGAATCTAGTAACAAGAAGACTAATACAAATTAATTTAATTACCTATAAAAATAATGATTTAAATATTATACATACAGATATCAGCATTACAAGAAACTGATTTTGCATAGTAAATTTCTAAGAGAATCAACTACATAGGCCAAGATCAAAGAATTATCTTAAAAACAAAGAAAAAAGTAGATCAATCTGAGCAACCATTTAAATTACAAAAATACAGATAAGCCCCAACCTTTGTTTAAACCATTTGGTTCTAAAGTCCAATTCATAAATTCAGAAAAGTTCTCTTTGTTGGAGCAACAACTCGGTTTCCCCCTCTTCTAGGTCTAGGCACACTATAATTTGAAAGCGAAGCTGATTAACAGCATGACCCATTGAATTAAAGTGACATGCTACTGGGGCTAATTTGTTGTTAGTCCTAATGGAGCTTTTATGTTCGGTGATACGGTCCCTAATACACCTCGTAGTCTCCTCCACGTAGCTCCGCCCACAAGGACACTTAATGAGGTAAATGACAAATTTTGAAAGACATGTAAAATAAATCGTTGATTTTATATTTTTTACCCGAACTTGGGTGATAAAAATCTGGGCCTTTAATAACATTGCCACAGCAAGAGCACCCCAAACAGGGGTAGCAACCAGTGTCCTTACTTGTCAAATATCTTGGATTATCTGCTACCGAGGAAGAAATAATATCAGACCTAATAAGCTTTTGATGTAAATTGTAACTCCGTTTAAAAGCCGGAATAGGTGCCTCTGCAAATTCGTAAACACCAGGATTACATTTGGCTAGAAGAGGCCAGTGTTTAATATTTTGGATAATGTAACTTTTGGAATTAAATTCAGATACAAAAAAAAAAAAAAAAACATACGTTTGCTATTTTTATTCTTAATCAAATTTTTATCTTTCCCTAATGTGCCACTATGAGCAAGGATCTCTCTATCAACAGGATTCTTATGTGACGACAATAGGGATTCTCTAGGGACCGATGTCACCATCTCTAACTCTTTCTTAAGTATATATTGGGGGTAACCACACTCTAAAAATCAGTCTAATTTCCCTAAGTCTCACATCAAAAAGTGTTTTATCAGTGACTATTCTGCAAACTCTCAATAGTTGACTCACATCCATAGTCACAATCTCCCAGGATGGTCTTAGAAAGGATGTCCCCTCGGGACAGATGATCTGGACAGAGATACCAAGAGCAATTCTTTCGACCGGCTGTCCAGGGAAATCTTTTGAGACAGATCCGAATGATCACCGTTTCACTGCCTCAGCATGCACAGCTGTAAATTCCTGAGACGGAACCTGGCAAAGGGAATTATGTTCATGCTGGACACCATGAGACCAATTACCTCCATACACTGAGCCACAGATGGCCTTAAGGAGGTCCGGAGGGCAAGACATGCCGAAGCTAGCTTGCAACGTCTCTGGTCGTTAGAAATATCCTCATGGATATCAAGTCTATTATAGTACCCAATAATTCTACCCTGGTGCTTGGAATAAGAACTATTTTCTGAGTTTATCTTCCAACCATGAGATCGAAGAAGAGAGAAGAGATACCGAATGGTCTTTCGCTAGACGAAAGGATGGTGCTTGTACCAGAATGTAGTCCAAGTAGGGAGCTACCTGCTATACCCTGAGTTCTGGCGACAGCCAGGAGAGACCCTGGAACCTTTGTGAAGATTTGTGGAGCAGTAGCTACACCAAACAGAAGTGCAATGAACTGGAAGTGCAGATACAGGAACGAAAAACTTAGGAACTGGAAGTGGTCCCTGTGGAATGGAAGGTGAAGGTAGGCATCCTTCAGATCTATAGTGGTTATGAACTGTCCTTCCTGAAATAGAGGAAGGATTGACCTTACTGTCTCCATCTTGAATGAGAGGGCATTTAGAAACTTGTTTAAGCACTTTAGGTCCAGAATCAGGCGGAAAGTTCCCTCTTTCTTTGGGACCACGAACAGGTTTGAATATCCCAAACCTCTTTCTGCAATAGGAACCGGGACAATGACACCTAAGGAGGCCAGATCCTGCACGCACCCCAGAAAGGCTACCCTTTTTTTTGGTCTTAGAGGAGAAAACTGCCCTTGGGTGGAGAAGATTTGAAACCTATTACCCCTGAGCTATGACCTCCAGGACCCCTGGATCCTGCATGTCCCTGAACCAAGCGTCTAAAAACAGTGACAGTCTGCCCCCTACACTATCCAGCGCCGGTTTGGGGGCCACCCCTTCATACCAACTTGGTCTTGGCGGGCTACTTGTCCTGCTTGGATTTCTTCCAGGGTTGGGCCGGCTTCCAAGTGCTCTTGGTTTGCTCAGGCTTAGAGGACTGCTGACGTTGGGACTTTTCAGAATGAAAGGAAAGAAAATTAGATCCTTGCCCATTAGATTTGTTCTTTTTATCCTGCGGTAGGAAGGAACCCTTGCCACAGTAACCGTTGGAGATAATGGAGTCCAGGCCTGGACAAAATAAAATATTTCCCTTAAAGGGAAGGGAACGTAGTCTAGACTTAGGAGATCATGTCCGCAGAGCAGGACTTCAGCCAGAGCGCCCGACGGGTCTGTACTGAGAAACGAGAAATCTTAGCATTTAGGCGAATAATCTGCATGTTTGAATCACAGATAAAATAATTAGCAATTCTCAAGGCTTTAATTCTTTCTTGGATAACGTCAAGGGGACCCACTACCTTGATCAAATCCGCTATGGAGTCACACCAGTAGGCCGCAACTCCAGCAACTGAGGCAACAGCCACTGCCGGCTGAAACAGGTATCCCGTATGCTGAAACATTTTTCTGAGAAAAGTTTCCATCTTCTTATCCACCGGCTTTCTGAATGACAAGATATCCTCAAGTGGGATAGTAGTACATTAGGCTAGCGTGGAGATAGCGCCATCCACCTTAGGGACAGACCCTCACAACTCCAGCTGAGAGTCTGGGACCGGGAATAAGGGGAAAAGGAAGAACCAATTATGTCCCACTCATTCTTAATAATGTTTGCCATTTTTACAGGAAAAGTTAGTGGTGCTACCTTGTCCTTGTACACTCTGTCTAATTTAGGGATCAAAGGTTCATTAGGCAACTGTCCTCTGGAACCTCTAATGTCAACATAACCTCCTTTAGAAGAAAATGTCAGTGTTCAATTTTAAATCTAAAGGCTGCAGAGGCCTAGAGGTAGCAGACTGATCCAGAAAGCTCACCCTCTGAAGACTCCGTGTGACCCATCCTTGGATACTTGAAAAACAGACAAATCTAATAAAATCACTGGATGACCCCTGGACCGGAGAGCTATGTTTAACATTTTGCTTGCGCTTTGCAGGGAGAGGTAAAGCACTAAGAACCTCAGACACAGCCGTCTTTAACTGCGCGGTAAAGTCTGATGGTAAAAGGCTCCCTCCAGACAGAGGATCAGGCGTGCTACAGGAAGCTACATGTGATGAGGGAGATGACTGATGTGTATGCACCTCAAGGGACGGCGAGTCCTCAGAGGTGGATGGCTCAGTAGAACTACTAAAGGGTTTAACCTTCTTAGACAGAATAACCTTGAGGCATATGGAACATAGTTGAGGGCGGGCATACCAAGGCCTCCTCACAATATAGACAAGTATTACTATTAGGGATAGAGGGAGTACCCTCGAGCATATAAGAATCCTCCATAGCGTGCACTAATAACAGTAGGACACAGAATACATGATTTTTATTTCTCACAAAACGGCACCTTTATACTACCAATGACTGGGGCACTCACAACCTCCTAGACCCAGGCAACAGAGAAACAAACGTCTTCTACGACAGCTAGCTCGGTTAGGAAAGGGAAAACGAAAGTGTGACCACACCCAGTTACGTGGTGCGCAAGACAGGAACGCCCCTGCTATGAGAAAAAGCGTGCCAAGTTACAAGCTGTGCAGCGTTCAAAGTGAAAGTAAAAACCTGTGTTTTCCATTACCCCATAACTATGAGCCCATTAACCCAAGATTCTATTAAGATAAAAGGAGCCACATTGTGACCCTGTCTTCTAGAGTTTTCAACACATGTACAAATTGAAACGATTTTACCAGAATTCATGCTGTGGAACAGAAAGTGCGAGTCTTGTAGCATTGCTCCTGACATGGACTTGAGTGAAAGAAAAGCAGACAGTGAAACTCTTCAACACTGGTTGCTTAAGGAGCTGTTAGCCGGCAGTCTGGATGGGTTCGCAGGAAGACTCTCCCTGCATCTCCAGACAAACTTTCGTCAATGATCTCACTGAGAGGCTGACAAGACTACTTAAAAAGAAAAGAATGACTGGGGGATTGGGGGGTGGGAGAGGTATTTAAGCCTTAGGCTGGGGTGTCTTTGCCTCCTCCTGGTGGCCAGGTTCAGTATTTTCCCAACAGTAAGGAATGAAGCCATGGACTCTCCTTATATTAAGAAGGAAAAGAAGGATATTGTACCTCAAAATTTCCTCAGTAGACAAATCCAATGGCAAAGTTACTTTAAAGTGAATGTAAAGTTACTCCGAGTGCTTCACGGCATTGTATAGACTTTTAAAAATGAGCCAGACTTTAAGTTAAGAAATTTTTTATATTTATAAATTTTCGCCAATTTTTTACTTTTTACCGCTCCGCCAATAAGCACAACTCTCCCACACTCCATATTGTCTAATTTATTGACAGATGACTATTCATAAAACTACTAATCCTTGTTTCCCCCCCCCCCCCCATCGCGTTTAGCCCCTTTGCATAAACATTACAGCCCGGGGGAAACAAGGATTAGTTGTTTTATGAATCATCATATGTCAACCAATTAGTCAATATGGTGTGCGGGAGAGCTGTGCTTAATCGGCAGAGCGGTATAAAAGGTAAAAATTGGAGAATATAAAAAAAAAAAATTCATGACAAACTCTGGCTCATTCTTAAGTCTATACAATGCCGTGAGGCACTCGGGGGGACTGACAAGGGATCATGTATCGGGCATGTGGAGCATGGTCATGCGTACTATGAAATTACACAAGATTTCAGTGAAATCCTATGAGATCATAGCAAAGCAAAGTATGACCTAAGCAATGATGAAGCCGATTGTTTAGTTTATTTTCGACATGCAACTGACAGTATCAGAAGCATAACTTCACAAAGCACTTAGTATTGTAAGCCAAAAAAAAACGGAGGTAAAATTTTTTACAGAGATGTTCCGGTGATATTTTCTTGTCAGATGTTTACAATTATGCTGCATCACATAATTAACATATGGGTATTATGTCCCTTTAATAGCGCCTATGTCAATTTAAATCTAACATACTAAATACGTGACCTAACCTGGTGTAACAAAGGTCTATTAGACTGAATGAATTTTTAAGTGTGAGGCTCCCCCCTTAATTTAATCGGCAGGATCAAACCACACACATGATCTAGCAGAACTATTTATCTGTTTTTTGTCTTAAATTGTGATTTAGGGAGGCCTGGCCCCCCCACCCCCAATTTAAATATATAATAGTTCTAATTTTGATAAATCTAATAAAACCACCAACTGATTATATCTGATCTTACAAATATCTACCAAATTAACTTTGTCCAATATTTTGCTAAGGGGGGCTGATTGGTTTCCCCTCCCCCCCCCCCACACAAATAGTTAACTGCTTCATGTATCTAACAAAGATCTAACCAACCGACTGAGGTTTGTTTAAAAAAATGTTTGATTTGGTGGGGGGGCTTACCCAGGCTAAGGTGGCTTATAAGCCTTAAAATACAAAACCCCATTTTACAGTCACCTAAAGATAACAATGTCCCAAGCACAAAAGGCTTCAAGGGCTAGAAACAGAACAGAGTCCTGTCAAATAAATCTATTTTATGGTGATTACTTCCTAAGCTTTAAAGATAACTGAACATGTGGAGTGAAATCATGCCTGTGGGTCTCAGGTACTTGTACAGCACAGCAGAGTTCAGCCTGCATGATCCCTGCTACAACCCACAGAAAAAGCTCAACACAGACGTGTCCTACACTTCCCAACCCCCCACCCAATCCTGCATACCAGACTTGCTTGTGCATGGGACACAGTGAGAAACATAGGTGTGCGTAAAGAAACAGTATTTCCAACATAACAGCTGGGCATGTTGCCTCTGTGGGACAGGCAGCACGTGAGTATATGGCAATGTGAACCAGGAAACCAGCCTGACAGGCTCCCAGAGACAAGAGCACACCAGGAGGGGCACAATGACAAACCTAAACACTGACCCAAGCAGAACCTCATATATACCCACAGCATATAATAATAATAATAATAAATAATAATAATAATAATAATAATAATAATAATAATAATAATAATAATAAGAGCACCGACAGATTCCGCAGCACTATAAACAGAGGCAGAGTACAACAAAACAATTATAGGGATCAAATGGGCAGAGGGCCCTGCCAAGAGTTGAACTGTTGTAGTCAGCTCTTAAGAAGATCTACAAACAGCTGGACTCTTAGGCTTACATGCTAAGGGGGTTCAGGGGATAGCAATGGAGGAGAGGAACCGGTATTAGGAAAGGTTAGTGTAGGTTGTATGCATCCCTGAACAGTAGAGTCTTTAGGGAGCGCTTTAAGCTTTCAAAACTAGGGGAGAGTCTTGTGGGACGAGGTAGAGAGCCAGTCTGGAGAAGTCCTGTAAGTGGGAGTGTGATGAGGTAACAAGAGAAGAGGTCATGAGCAGAGCGAAGGGGACAGGAGGGAGAGTATCTGGAGATGAGGTCTGAGATATAGGGGGGAGCAGTGCAGTTGAGGGCTTTGTATGTCAGAGTGAGAATTGTGTGTTTGATCCTAGAGGCAAGAGGAAGCCAGTGAAGTGATTGGCAGAGAGGCGCAGCAGATTAAGAGCAACGTGTAAGGAAGATGATCCTGGCAGAGGCATTCATTATGGATTGTAAAGGAGCTAGGCGGCAGGTGGGGAGACCAGAAAGGACAGAGTTGCAGTAATCAAGGTGGGAAAGAAAGAGTGGGTTAAAATCTTAGTTGTGTCTTGTGTAAGGAAATGTCTAATTTTAGAGATGCTTTTAAAGGTGGAAGTGGCAGGCTTTAGCTAAGGACTGAATGTGAGGAGTGAAAGAAAGATCTGAGTCAAATGTGACCCAGAGACATCGGGCATGCGGGTAAGGGGTAATGATGGAGTTCGACAGAGATTGGGGTGGAGATTTTGGAAGAAAGGGGGGAAAATGAGGAGCTCAGTTTTGGAGATATTTAGCTTGAGGTAGTGAGAGGATATCCAGGAAGAGATGTGAGAAAGACAGTTAGTGACACGGGTTAGCAAGGAAGGAGATGGGTCTGGTGCAGAGAAGTAGATTTGGGTGTCGTCGGCATACAAATGATATTGGAAACCGTGGGACTTTATTAGGGAACCTAGTGAGGACGTGTAGATTGAGAAGAGAAGGGGACCGAGGACAGAGCCTTGCAGTACTCCGACAGAAAGTGGCGACGGGGCAGAGGAGGCCCCAGATAAGGCTACACTAAAGGTACGTTTTGACAGGTAGGAAGAGAACCACGAGAGGGCTGTGTCACAGATGCCGAAGGATTGGAGGATTTGGAGCAAAAGAGGGTGGTCAACAGTGTCAAGCACAAGCAGAATAAGGTACCTCATGAATACCCTCAGCATAGAGCACAAATCCCAGGAGCACAAGCAGAATAAGGCACCTCATGTATACCCACAGCATAGAGCACATATCCCAGCAGCACAAGCAGAATAAGGTACCTCATGTATACCCACAGCATAGAGCACATATCCCAGCAGCACAAGCAGAATAAGGCACCTCATGTATACCCACAGCATAGAACACATATCCCAGCAGCACAAGCAGAATAAGGCACATAATTTTTCCAGCTAGTGACCAAGCTGGTGATTTGCCCCTGAAAGTGCTGCACCACAGGAAACAATAGACAATTAAACTGACAGTCTAAATTGTTTGAGTATGTATGTTTGTGCTACTGACACCAGAAGTCTGTTTAACCCCTGCAAAGATGGTAAACACAGAGGTAGCGCAAGCAGGATACAGCTGGTGAATGGTGAGGTTGTGACTACTGGCTTTATCCTGCAGCCCTCGAGAAGGACATTAACCCCTTTTAAAACAGTTGGTCAATCAGTAGTGACATAGTAACATGAATTAGACTGATATTAGCACTAGCTTGCCCATTTAATAACCTCACACATACAGTTATTAGCCTATAATTTTTAAGCTAAACAACTAACATATTAAAGGGACAGTCTAGGCCAAAATAAACTTTCATGATTTAGATAGAGCATGTAATTTTAAACAATTTTCAAATTTACTTTTATCACCAATTTTGCTTTGTTCTCTTGGTATTCTTAGTTGAAAGCTTAACCTAAGAGGTTCATATGCTAATTTCTTAGACCTTGAAGCCCACCTCTTTCAGATTGCATTTTAACAGTTTTTCACCACTAGAGGGTGTTAGTTCACGTATTTCATATAGATAACACTGTGATAGTGCACGAGAAGTTATCTGGGAGCAGGCACTGATTGGCTAGACTGCAAGTCTGTCAAAAGAACTTAAAAAAGGGGCAGTTTGCAGAGGCTTAGATACATGATAATCACAGAGGTTAAAAGTATATTAATATAACTGTGTTGGTTATGCAAAACTGGGAAATGGGTAATAAAGGGATTATCTATCTTTTAAAACAAAAATTCTGGTGTAGACTGTCCCTTTAAAGTTAATAAACATTAATTAAAACCTACTGACCTATATTTTCTCCAAAACGAAGTTTCATAACGTTCTAAAAGTTATCTTTTATTCGCCGATGATGTCACGTTATCCTGTCCACTATTTTCAGCACTGAGTGTTCAAAATACTTAAACCAATAACTTTGTGTTTAAAGCACCATTTTGAAACCTAGGTATTGTAAACGGATTGGTACAGAGCAAAGGATACCCACGGAGTGGGTTTGGAAAACAATTAAATTTGCAGACAAGATTTCTGATATACGGTAGAGATATGTTAATGAAATGCTATTGATAAAAAGCGTATTTGGGGTAGTTAGTTAGTAACAAGCATAGAAAATATTTACTTACAGTGGCCCTTTAAGCACTCACTCCATGGCCAACAGTGTGCTCACAGTACCCACAACATGACAGCAAATACAAAGTGTAGACAACTGACTGATAACCAGTATCACAAACAGTATTTAGTCTGATGTATGTGGTGGAATTGTGTGAAATCAAAGCCTTCATTGACACATGTAAACCATACACAATGCCAAGGAGGGAGAAAAGTCTTACAAGGTTAGCACTGGCTCCTACAAACACCACATCCTAGGGGTAAATAGACATGAAATATATTTCTAATTTACTTCTAGTATACAATTTCCTTAGTTCTCTTGGCATCCTTTTTTGTAAAGCATATCTAGGTAAGCTCAGGTAGGGTTGCGTAAGCTGGGCAGAACATGTATTACTGCATGAAGAGCTGATAAACAGCACAATACCTGTTCCTCCCTGCTGTATGTGTAACTCTTAAGTGTCTAGGAAAACATGGCCGAGGTGGCAACCCTAGGCACAGGAGCAAGATGCCGATTGGTGTCTGCACATATATGCCTCGTCATTGGCTTACCAATACGCTCATCTAGCTCCCAATAGTGCATTGCTGCTCTTTCCAAGGATACCATGAGAATGAAGCAAAACTAATGGAAGTAAATTAAACCCTAGCACAGGTGTTCGAGCACTACAGCTCCTGAGGACATTGCTGATAAGTCAATTAAAAGGCAGCACACACAGCCAATAGGCACCAGTCGTGCCCTGTTGAAGAGCTGAAACGTGTTTAAAAGGGATATGAACCAGTGCTTTAGTAAAAACATATTAAAGTAAACAAAAAAATATTGCATGAAAACAAGCAAAAACTTTTTCTTCCAAAATGAACACTTAGAAATTCTCAGTGTAGCCAATGATTAATGACATAAGGGAGCTGACATGCTGAGTGACTTGTGTTACAAACTGCCTCCTCAGAGCATGGGCAAGAAACTGACTCCCTGAATAGTAAACCTGCTCATGTTTCTCTAGAAGTTTAATGACTTAAAGCTAGATAAGCCTTCCTGTATAGACCCCAGTCCTTTTGGGGGCTCTGACCAGAAGTTATGAACACTGCACAAATAGGAAAAAATAAATAAAAAAAATACAGCAATGATTTCCATTAAGTATAACCCACTGCTTAGTGCTTTTTCTATTCCAACAGTTTAACAGACTGTCTTATTTCCCTTTAAAACAAGTTTACAAGGAGGCCCTAACCAGCTGGAGCAGTATTTTTGCAACATTTACTTAAAAAAAAACAACACACAACCTATATGACTATTACAAGGCATGCCGACTACAAGTGACCTACTGTATGTAAACAGTACAGTGTGGAGCAGAGTAGCTCGCTTGCCCAGAAGGTCTACCAAGTCAGTCACCTGGAGTTTGTGATACACATAAGAAATGAAATTAGGATGACAGTGGGCTTATATACAGAGTTTCAGATAACGTAACGTTACAAACATCTTACAGCAGTTTGTGCACCAAGTCTGTTAGCAAATAAAATGATTAGATTACGAACAGATCTTTCAGATAAATGCCAGCAATTCCATGCTAGCCCTAACATCTGTTCTAGGCAAGCAGTGCTTAGTAACCATGCTTTCATAGCGTTGCACAGCTCTCCATGTGTAAACACTGCTACACACCAAGCTCACGTGGTACACTAACCCGGGACTGTTTGCTTAGTTTAAGATCTTGCTGTCAGAGGGAAACACAGCACAAATCAGATTAAAAGCCAAGGACATATTTTATGTTAAAGCTCAAGTAAAGAGGTGACTTTAGAAATCAGACGTTCTACAACAGCTCTGCAATGTACTGTTCCAGTGGTAATCTAATAGTAAATAAATCTATTAAAGGCCAAGAGCATTCACTTCCGGTAAAGTTTACAACTGAGATATGACTAAGCTATACAGTGCTTCTGTACTTCACACATAATGCTGCCCAGTGTATGATACTCTAATTTACAAAAGGTGACATTTGTCTAATTTCTTACCATCACATGCCATAGAAGGACCTATTCCATACAAACCATTCCTAGGCCATCACAGCAGCCATTATTGTGCCTAGCGGCACAAACCCTATGCCCTATTGTGTGAGAATTCAATAATAGCCCAAAATCAACTCCGTTGCACACTGACCATGGCCAACCCTACCTAAATACTGTGTGCAAACTCAGCAGATGCCAGTGATGTGACACTGGATGGTAGCAGGACAGCAACTAACTGCCGGTACATCCTAGTATTCAGTAGTCTGCTAACAGCTGTTACAGTTACACATGCATGACCCCCACGTAGTGCCATTAGGAAGCATGTAAGCGCTGTTAGAGCCCTATGTCGCCAGGTGGTTTGTGACCGCAGCTCCGCTGTGCTATCAGGGGGTACGTCAACTATGTACTGTCAGGTCATTACCCATGACACAGCTAGCTCTCTGTTAAGTGACTGTGCCCTCTGCTGTCCTCTTCACTACTGGCAGCCAAGTGCCCTCAGCACCCCCCCCCCATGTCACTAATGGCAGGTAAGTGTTTGTGCCCTCAGCTCCCGTCCCCCGTGCGTCACTACTGGCAGTGCCCTCAGATCCCCCCCCCGTGCGTCACTACTGGCAGTGCCCTCAGCTCCCCCCCTGTGCGTCACTACTGGCAGTGCCCTCAGCGCCCCTGTGCGTTACTACTGGCAGTGCCCTCAGCGCCCCTGTGCGTCACTACTGGCAGTGCCCTCAGCGCCCCTGTGCGTCACTACTGGCAGTGCCCTCAGCGCCCCTGTGCGTCACTACTGGCAGTGCCCTCAGCGCCCCTGTGCGTCACTACTGGCAGTGCCCTCAGCGCCCCTGTGCGTCACTACTGGCAGTGCCCTCAGCTGCCCTGTGCGTCACTACTGGCAGGTACGTGCCCTCAGCGTCACTACTGGAAGGTACGTGCCCTCAGCGTCACTACTGGCAGGTACGTGCCCTCAGCGTCACTACTGGCAGGTACGTGCCCTCAGCGTCACTACTGGCAGGTACGTGCCCTCAGCGTCACTACTGGCAGGTACGTGCCCTCAGCACCCTGTGTCACTACTGGCAGGAAAGTGCCCTCAGCACCCTGTGTCACTACTGGCAGGAAAGTGCCCTCAGCACCCTGTGTCACTACTGGCAGGAAAGTGCCCTCAGCACCCTGTGTCACTACTGGCAGGAAAGTGCCCTCAGCACCCTGTGTCAC
Organism: Bombina bombina; assembly: GCF_027579735.1. Taxonomy (NCBI): domain Eukaryota; kingdom Metazoa; phylum Chordata; class Amphibia; order Anura; family Bombinatoridae; genus Bombina; species Bombina bombina. The sequence continues at coordinate 18,772,579 of NC_069504.1, read as the reverse complement.
TACTGGCAGGAAAGTGCCCTCAGCACCCTGTGCGTCACTACTGGCAAGTAAGCACCCTCGCCACCCTGTGTGTCACTACTGGCAAGTAAGTGCCCTCGCCACCCTGTGTGTCACTACTGGCAGGTAAGTGCCCTCGCCACCCTGTGTGTCACTACTGGCAGGTAAGTGCCCTCGCCACCCTGTGTGTCACTACTGGCAAGTAAGCACCCTCGCCACCCTGTGTGTCACTACTGGCAAGTAAGCACCCTCGCCACCCTGTGTGTCACTACTGGCAAGTAAGCACCCTCGCCACCCTGTGTGTCACTACTGGCAGGTAAGTGCCCTCAGCACCCTGTGTGTCACTACTGGCAGGTAAGTGCCCTCAGCACCCTGTGTGTCACTACTGGCAGGTAAGTGCCCTCAGCACCCTGTGTGTCACTACTGGCAAGTAAGTGCCCTCAGCACCCTGTGTGTCACTACTTGCAAGTAAGTGCCCTCAGCACCCTGTGTGTCACTACTTGCAAGTAAGTACCCTCAGCACCCTGTGTGTCACTACTTGCAAGTAAGTGCCCTCAGCACCCTGTGTGTCACTACTGGCAGGTAAGTGCCCTCAGCACCCTGTGTGTCACTACTGGCAGGTAAGTGCCCTCAGCACCCTGTGTGTCACTACTGGCAGGTAAGTGCCCTCAGCACCCTGTGTGTCACTACTGGCAGGTAAGTGCCCTCAGCACCCTGTGTGTCACTACTTGCAAGTAAGTGCCCTCAGCACCCTGTGTGTCACTACTTGCAAGTAAGTGCCCTCAGCACCCTGTGTGTCACTACTGGCAGGAAAGTGTTTGTGCCCTCAGCACCCTGTGTGTCACTACTGGCAGGAAAGTGTTTGTGCCCTCAGCACCCTGTGTGTCACTACTGGCAGGTAAGTGCCCTCAGCACCCTGTGTGTCACTACTGGCAGGTAAGTGCCCTCAGCACCCTGTGTGTCACTACTTGCAAGTAAGTGCCCTCAGCACCCTGTGTGTCACTACTTGCAAGTAAGTGCCCTCAGCACCCTGTGTGTCACAACTGGCAGGAAAGTGTTTGTGCCCTCAGCACCCTGTGTGTCACTACTGGCAGGAAAGTGTTTGTGCCCTCAGCACCCTGTGTGTCACTACTGGCAGGAAAGTGTTTGTACTCTCAGCACCCTGTGTGTCACTACTTGCAAGTAAGTACCCTCAGCACCCTGTGTGTCACTACTTGTAGGTAAATGTCCTAAGCTACCCTGTGTCACCACTGGCAGATAAGTGCTCGTGCATGTTCTCACCGTCTTGACGATGCCTCGCTGGAGTGAGGGAGCAACAGGGGTTGTTTGTGAGGCCATGCTAGCGGTGAGTGCCGTGAGAGGTGTCCGTGTGCTGTGTGACTGACTCAGAGAGAGATACAAGCTGCCGAACCGCCTCTATTTATCGACCCGCCCCCAACGCGTAATTAGCGCATGCGCGGCTCCTATACTGCAGGTATAGACAACTCTCAGGATGACGTCTAAGCCCCGCCTCTTGCTTTACAGGGCTTCCGGGTCGCTGTTGTAGGAAGGACACGTCAGCACGTGTGTAAGCGCGAGCCGGTTGCTATAAGCATAGAGGCGCCAAATCTGAGGAAAGAGAGGGGCTGTGCGCGTAGCCGAGAGCCTGTCTGTCTGTTTGTGTGTGTGTGTCTGAGGGAAATATAACCTGTCTGTGTGTCTGAGGGAAATATAACCTTTCTGTGTGTCTGAGGGAAATATAACCTGTGTGTGTGTGTCTGAGGGAAATATAACCTGTATGTGTGTGTCTGAGGGAAATATAACCTGTATGTGTGTGTCTGAGGGAAATATAACCTGTCTGTGTGTGTCTGAGGGAAATATAACCTGTCTGTGTGTCTGAGGTGTGTGAGGGAAATATAACCTGTATGTGTGTGTCTGAGGGAAATATAACCTGTATGTGTCTGAGGTGTGTGAGGGAAATATAACCTGTATGTGTGTCTGAGGGAAATATTACCTGTCTGTGTGTGTGTCTGAGGGAAATATAACCTGTCTGTGTGTGTCTGAGGGAAATAAAACCTGTATGTGTGTCTGAGGTGTGTGAGGGAAATATAACCTGTATGTGTGTGTCTGAGGGAAATATAACCTGTATGTGTGTCTGAGGTGTGTGAGGGAAATATAACCTGTATGTGTGTCTGAGGGAAATATTACCTGTCTGTGTGTGTCTGAGGGAAATATAACCTGTGTGTGTGTGAGGGAAATATAACCTGTATGTGTGTCTGAGGGAAATATTACCTGTCTGTGTGTGTCTGAGGGAAATATAACCTGTCTGTGTGTGTCTGAGGGAAATATAACCTGTCTGTGTGTGTCTGAGAGAAATATAACCTGTCTGTGTGTGTCTGAGAGAAATATAACCTGTCTGTGTGTGTCTGAGGGAAATATAACCTGTCTGAGGGAAATATAACCTGTCTGTGTGTGTCTGAGGGAAATATAACCTGTCTGAGGGAAATATAACCTGTCTGTGTGTGTCTGATGGACATATAACCTGTCTGTGTGTGTTTGAGGGAAATATAACCTGTCTGTGTTTGTCTGAGGGAAATATAACCTGTCTGTGTGTGTCTGATAGACATATAACCTGTGTGTGTGTGTGTGTCTGAGGGAAATATAACCTGTGTGTGTGTCTGAGGGAAATATAACCTGTCTGTGTGTGTGTGTCTGAGGGAAATATAACCTGTCTGTGTGTGTCTGAGGGAAATATAACCTGTCTGTGTGTGTCTGAGGGAAATATAACCTGTCTGTGTGTGTGTCTGAGGGAAATATAACCTGTCTGTGTGTGTGTCTGAGGGAAATATAACCTGTCTGTGTGTGTCTGAGGGAAATATAACCTGTGTGTGTGTCTGAGGGAAATATAACCTGTGTGTGTGTCTGAGGGAAATATAACCTGTCTGTGTGTGTCTGAGGGAAATATAACCTGTCTGTGTGTGTCTGAGGGAAATATAACCTGTCTGTGTGTGTTTCAGGGAAATATAACCTGTCTGTGTGTGTCTGAGGGAAATATAACCTGTGTGTGTGTGTTTGAGGGAAATATAACCTGTGTGTGTGTCTGAGGGAAATATAACCTGTGTGTGTGAGGGAAATATAACCTGTGTGTGTGTGTGAGGGAAATATAACCTATGTGTGTGTGTGTGAGGGAAATATAACCTGTGTGTGTGTGTGAGGGAAATATAACCTGTCTGTGTGTGTGTCTGAGGGAAATACAACCTGTCTGTGTGTGTGTCTGAGGAAAATATAACCTGTGTGTGTGTCTGAGGGAAATATAACCTGTCTGTATGTGTGTCTGAGGTGTGTGAGGGAAATATAACCTGTGTGTGTGTCTGAGGTGTGTGAGGGAAATATAACCTGTGTGTGTGTCTGAGGGAAATATAACCTGTCTGTGTGTCTGAGGAAAATATAACCTGTGTGTGTGTCTGAGGGAAATATAACCTGTCTGTATGTGTGTCTGAGGTGTGTGAGGGAAATATAACCTGTGTGTGTGTCTGAGGTGTGTGAGGGAAATATAACCTGTGTGTGTTTGTCTGAGGGAAATATTACCTGTCTGTGTGTGTGTGTCTGAGGGAAATATAACCTGTGTGTGTGTGTCTGAGGGAAATATAACCTGTGTGTGTGTGTCTGAGGGAAATATAACCTGTGTGTGTGTGTCTGAGGGAAATATAACCTGTGTGTGTGTCTGAGGGAAATATAACCTGTGTGTGTGTGTCTGAGGGAAACATAACCTGTCTGTGTGTGTCTGACGGAAATATAACCTGTCTGTGTGTGTCTGACGGAAATATAACCTGTCTGTGTGTGAGGGAAATATAACCTGTCTGTATGTGAGGGAAATATAACCTGTCTGTGTGTGTGTGTGTGAGGGAAATATAACCTATGTGTGTGTCTGAGGGAAATATAACCTGTGTGTGTGTCTGAGGGAAATATAACCTGTGTGTGTGTCAGAGGGAAATATAACCTGTCTGTGTGTCTGAGGGAAATACAACCTGTCTGTGTGTGTGTCTGAGGGAAATATAACCTGTGTGTGTGTCTGAGGGAAATATAACCTGTCTGTGTGTGTGTGTGTGTGTCTGAGGGAAATATAACCTGTCTGTGTGTGTGTGTCTGAGGGAAATATAACCTGTCTGTGTGTGTGTGTCTGAGGGGAAATATAACCTGTCTGTGTGTGTGTGTCTGAGGGGAAATATAACCTATCTGAGGGAAATATAACCTGTCTTTGTGTGTGTGTCTTTGGGAAATATAACCTGTCTGTGTGTGTGTCTGAGGGAAATAAAACCTGTCTGTGTGTGTATCTGAGGGAAATATAACTTATCTGTGTGTCTAAGGGAAATATAACCTGTCTGTGTGTGTATCTGAGGGAAATATAACTTATCTGTGTCTAAGGGAAATATAACATGTGTGTCTGAGGGAAATATAACCTGTGTGTGTTTCTGAGGGAAATATAACCTGTGTCTGAAGGAAATATAACATCTGTGTCTGAGGGAAATATAACCTGTCTGTCTGTGTCTGAGGGAAATATAACCTGTGTGTGTGTGTCTGGGGGAAATATAACCTGTGTGTGTGTGTCTGAGGGAAATATAACCTATGTGTGTGTGTCTCTGAGGGAAATATAACCTATGTGTGTGTGTGTCTGAGGGAAATATAACCTGTGTGTGTGTGAGGGAAATATAACCTGTGTGTGTCTGAGGGGAATATAACCTGTGTGTGTCTGAGGGAAATATAACCTATGTGTGTGTGTCTGAGGGAAATATAACATGTGTGTGTGTGTCTGAGGGAAATATAACCTGAGTGTGTCTGAGGGAAATATTACCTGTGTGTGCCTGAGGGAAATATTACCTGTGTGTGTCTGAGGGAAATATTACCTGTGTGTGTCTGAGGGAAATATTACCTGTGTGTGTCTGAGGGAAATATTACCTGTGTGTGTCTGAGGGAAATATAACCTGTGTGTGTCTGAAGGAAATACAACCTGTGTGTGTGTGTGTCTGAGGGAAATATAACCTGTGTGTGTGTGTGTGTCTCTGAGGGAAATATAACCTATGTGTGTGTGTCTGAGGGGAATATAACCTGTCTCTGTGTGTGTCTGAGGGAAATATTACCTGTGTGTGTCTGAGGGAAATATTACCTGTGTGTGTCTGAGGGAAATATAACCTGTGTGTGTCTGAAGGAAATACAACCTGTGTGTGTGTGTGTGTCTGAGGGAAATATAACCTGTGTGTGTGTGTCTCTGAGGGAAATATAACCTTTGTGTGTGTCTGAGGGAAATATAACCTGTGTGTGTCTGAGGGAAATATAACCTGTGTGTGTCTGAGGGAAATATAACCTGTGTGTGTGTGTATGAGGGAAATATAACCTGTGTGTGTGTCTGAGGGAAATATAACCTGTCTGTGTGTGTGTGTCTGAAGGAAATATAACATGTGTGCCTGTGTCTGAGGGAAATATAACCTGTCTGTCTGTGTCTGAGGGAAATATAAACTGTGTGTGTGTCTGGGGGAAATATAACCTGTATGTGTGTGTGTGTCTGAGGGAAATATAACCTATGTGTGTGTGTCTCTGAGGGAAATATAACCTATGTGTGTGTGTGTGTCTGAGGGAAACATAACCTGTGTGTGTGTGTGTGAGGGAAATATAACCTGTGTGTGTCTGAGGGAAATATAACCTGTGTGTGTCTGAGGGAAATATAACCTGTGTGTATCTGAGGGAAATATAACCTGTGTGTGTCTGAGGGAAATATAACCTGTGTGTGTCTGAGGGAAATATAACCTGTGTGTGTGTGTCTGAGGGAAATATAACCTGTGTGTGTGTCTGAGGGAAATATAACCTGTGTGTGTGTCTGAGGGAAATATAACCTGTGTGTGTCTGAGGGAAATATAACCTGTGTGTGTCTGAGGGAAATATTACCGGTGTGTGTCTGAGGGAAATATAACCTGTGTGTGTCTGAAGGAAATAACAACCTGTGTGTGTGTGTCTCTGAGGGAAATATAACCTGTGTGTGTGTGTCTCTGAGGGAAATATAACCTATGTGTGTGTGTCTGAGGGAAATATAACCTGTGTGTGTGTGTCTGAGGGAAATATAACCTGTGTGTGTCTGAGGGAAATATAACCTATGTGTGTGTGTATGAGGGAAATATAACCTGTGTGTGTGTCTGAGGGAAATATAACCTGTCTGTGTGTGTCTGAGGGAAATATAACCTATGTGTGTGTGTCTGAAGGGAAATATAACCTGTCTGTGTGTGTGTCTGAGGGAAATATAACCTGTCTGTGTGTGTGTCTGAGGGAAATATAACCTGTCTGTGTGTGTGTCTGAGGGAAATATAACCTGTCTGTGTGTGTCTGAGGGAAATATAACCTATGTGTGTGTCTGAGGGAAATATAACCTGTGTGCGTGTCTGAGGGAAATATAACCTGTGTGTGTGTGTCTAAGGGAAATATAACCTGTCTGTGTGTCTGAAGGAAATATAACCTGTGTGTGTGTGTGTCTGAGGGAAATATAACCTGTATGTGTGTCTGAGGGAAATATAACCTGTATGTGTGTCTGAGGGAAATATAACCTGTGTGTGTCTGAGGAAAATATAACCTGTGTGTGTCTGATGGAAATATAACCTGTATGTGTGTCTGAGGAAAATATAACCTGTGTGTGTCTGAGGGAAATATAACCTGTATGTGTGTGTGTCTAAGGGAAATACAACCTGTCTGTGTGTGTGTGTGTCTGAGGGAAATATAACCTGTGTGTGTGTCTCTGAGAGAAATATAACCTGTCTGTGTGTGTGTGTCTGAGTTAAATATAACCTGTCTGTGTGTGTGTGTGTGTGTGTCTGAAGGAAATATAACCTGTGTGTGTGTGTGTCTGAGGGAAATATAACCTGTATGTGTGTCTGAGGGAAATATAACCTGTGTGTGTCTGAGGAAAATATAACCTGTGTGTGTCTGAGGAAAATATAACCTGTGTGTGTCTGAGGAAAATATAACCTGTGTGTGTCTGAGGGAAATATAACCTGTATGTGTGTCTGAGGAAAATATAACCTGTGTGTGTCTGAGGGAAATATAACCTGTATGTGTGTGTGTCTAAGGGAAATACAACCTGTCTGTGTGTGTGTGTGTCTGAGGGAAATATAACCTGTGTGTGTGTGTCTCTGAGAGAAATATAACCTGTCTGTGTGTGTGTGTCTGAGTTAAATATAACCTGTCTGTGTGTGTGTGTGTCTGAGGGAAATATAACCTGTCTGTGTGTGTGTGTGAGGGAAATATAACCTGTCTGCGGGAAATAAAACCTGTCTGTGTGTGTCTGAGGGAAATATAACCTGTCTGTGTGTGTCTGAGGGAAATATAACCTGTCTGTGTGTGTGTCTGAGGGAAATATAACCTGTCTGTGTGTGTTTCAGGGAAATATAACCTGTCTGTGTGTGTGTCTGAGGGAAATATAACCTGTCTGTGTGTGTGTCTGAGGGAAATATAACCTGTGTGTGTGTGTCTGAGGGAAACATAACCTGTGTGTGTGTGTGTCTGAGGGAAATAAAACCTGTCTGTGTGTGTATCTGAGGGAAATATAAATTATCTGTGTGTCTAAGGGAAATATAACCTGTGTGTGTGTGTGTGTGTCTAAGGGAAATATAACCTGTCTGTGTGTGTCTGAGGGAAATATAACCTGTGTGTGTGTTTCTGAGGGAAATATAACCTGTGTCTGAAGGAAATATAACATGTGTGCCTGTGTCTGAGGGAAATATAACCTGTCTGTCTGTGTCTGAGGGAAATATAAACTGTGTGTGTGTCTGGGGGAAATATAACCTGTGTGTGTGTGTCTGAGGGAAATATAACCTATGTGTGTGTGTGTCTGAGGGACATATAACCTGTGTGTGTGTGTCTGAGGGAAATATAACCTGTGTGTGTGTGTGTGTCTGAGGGAAATATAACCTGTGTGTGTGTCTGAGGGAAATATAACCTGTGTGTGTGTGTGTCTGAGGGAAATATAACCTTTGTGTGTGTATCTGAGGGAAATATAACCTATGTGTGTGTGTCTGAGGGAAATATAACCTATGTGTGTGTGTCTGAGGGAAATATAACCTGTCTGTGTGTCTGAGGGAAATATAACCTGTCTGAGGGAAATATAACCTATGTGTGTGTCTGAGGGAAATATAACCTGTATGTGTGTCTGAGGGAAATATAACCTGTATGTGTGTCTGAGAAAAATATAACCTGTGTGTGTGTCTGAGGGAAATATAACCTGTGTGTGTGTGTCTCTGTGGGAAATATAACCTGTGTGTGTGTGTGTGTCTGAGGGAAATATAACCTGTCTGTGTGTGTGTGTCTGATGGAAATATAACCTGTCTGTGTGTGTGTGAGGGAAATATAACCTGTCTGCGGGAAATAAAACCTGTGTGTGTGTCTGAGGAAAATATAACCTGTGTGTGTGTGTCTGAGGGAAATATAACCTGTCTGTGTGTGTGTGTCTGAGGGAAATATAACCTGTCTATGCGTGTGTGTCTGAGGGAAATATAACCTGTCTGTGCATGTGTGTCTGAGGGAAATATAACCTGTCTGTGCGTGTGTGTCTGAGGGAAATATAACCTGTCTGTGTGTGTGTCTGAGGGAAATATAACCTGTCTGTGTGTGTGTCTGAGGGAAATATAACCTGTCTGTGTGTGTGTCTAAGGGAAATATAACCTGTGTGTGTCTGAGGGAAATATAACCTGTGTGTATATGTCTGAGGGAAATATAACCTGTCTGTCTGTGTCTGAGGGAAATATAACCTGTGTGTGTGTGTGTGTCTGAGGGAAATATAACCTATGTGTGTGTCTGAGGGAAATATAACCTATGTGTGTGTGTGTGTCTGAGGGAAATATAACCTGTGTGTGTCTGAGGAAAATATAACCTGTGTGTGTCTGAGGAAAATATAACCTGTGTGTGTCTGAGGGAAATATAACCTGTATGTGTGTCTGAGGAAAATATAACCTGTGTGTGTCTGAGGGAAATATAACCTGTATGTGTGTGTGTCTAAGGGAAATACAACCTGTCTGTGTGTGTGTGTGTCTGAGGGAAATATAACCTGTGTGTGTGTGTCTCTGAGAGAAATATAACCTTTCTGTGTGTGTGTGTCTGAGTTAAATATAACCTGTCTGTGTGTGTGTGTGTCTGAGGGAAATATAACCTGTGTGTGTGTGTGAGGGAAATATAACCTGTCTGCGGGAAATAAAACCTGTCTGTGTGTGTCTGAGGGAAATATAACCTGTCTGTGTGTGTCTGAGGGAAATATAACCTGTCTGTGTGTGTGTCTGAGGGAAATATAACCTGTCTGTGTGTGTTTCAGGGAAATATAACCTGTCTGTGTGTGTGTCTGAGGGAAATGTAACCTGTCTGTGTGTGTGTCTGAGGGAAATATAACCTGTGTGTGTGTGTGTGTCTGAGGGAAACATAACCTGTGTGTGTGTGTGTCTGAGGGAAATAAAACCTGTCTGTGTGTGTATCTGAGGGAAATATAAATTATCTGTGTGTCTAAGGGAAATATAACCTGTGTGTGTGTGTGTGTGTCTAAGGGAAATATAACCTGTCTGTGTGTGTCTGAGGGAAATATAACCTGTGTGTGTGTTTCTGAGGGAAATATAACCTGTGTCTGAAGGAAATATAACATGTGTGCCTGTGTCTGAGGGAAATATAACCTGTCTGTCTGTGTCTGAGGGAAATATAAACTGTGTGTGTGTCTGGGGGAAATATAACCTGTGTGTGTGTGTCTGAGGGAAATATAACCTATGTGTGTGTGTGTCTGAGGGACATATAACCTGTGTGTGTGTGTCTGAGGGAAATATAACCTGTGTGTGTGTGTCTGAGGGAAATATAACCTATGTGTGTGTGTGTCTGAGGGACATATAACCTGTGTGTGTGTGTCTGAGGGAAATATAACCTGTGTGTGTGTGTCTGAGGGAAATATAACCTGTGTGTGTGTCTGAGGGAAATATAACCTGTGTGTGTGTGTGTCTGAGGGAAATATAACCTATGTGTGTGTGTCTGAGGGAAATATAACCTATGTGTGTGTGTCTGAGGGAAATATAACCTTTGTGTGTGTATCTGAGGGAAATATAACCTATGTGTGTGTGTCTGAGGGAAATATAACCTATGTGTGTGTGTCTGAGGGAAATATAACCTATGTGTGTGTGTCTGAGGGAAATATAACCTGTCTGAGGGAAATATAACCTATGTGTGTGTCTGAGGGAAATATAACCTGTATGTGTGTCTGAGGGAAATATAACCTGTATGTGTGTCTGAGGGAAATATAACCTGTATGTGTGTCTGAGAAAAATATAACCTGTGTGTGTGTGTCTGAGGGAAATATAACCTGTGTGTGTGTGTCTCTGTGGGAAATATAACCTGTGTGTGTGTGTGTGTGTGTCTGAGGGAAATATAACCTGTCTGTGTGTGTGTGTCTGATGGAAATATAACCTGTCTGTGTGTGTGTGAGGGAAATATAACCTGTCTGCGGGAAATAAAACCTGTGTGTGTGTCTGAGGAAAATATAACCTGTGTGTGTGTGTCTGAGGGAAATATAACCTGTCTGTGTGTGTGTGTCTGAGGGAAATATAACCTGTCTGTGCGTGTGTGTCTGAGGGAAATATAACCTGTCTGTGCATGTGTGTCTGAGGGAAATATAACCTGTCTGTGCGTGTGTGTCTGAGGGAAATATAACCTGTCTGTGTGTGTGTCTGAGGGAAATATAACCTGTCTGTGTGTGTGTGTCTAAGGGAAATATAACCTGTGTGTGTGAGGGAAATATAACCTGTGTGTATATGTCTGAGGGAAATATAACCTGTCTGTCTGTGTCTGAGGGAAATATAACCTGTGTGTGTGTCTGAGGGAAATATAACCTATGTGTGTGTCTGAGGGAAATATAACCTATGTGTGTGTGTGTGTCTGAGGGAAATATAACCTGTCTGTGTGTGTGTCTGAGGGAAATATAAACTGTGTGTGTGAGGGAAATATAACCTGTCTTTGTGTGTGTGTCTGAGGGAAATATAACCTGTCTGTGTGTGTCTGAGGGAAATATAACCTGTCTGTGTGTGTGTCTGAGGGAAATATAACCTGTCTGTGTGTGTGTCTGAGGGAAATATAACCTGTCTGTGTGTGTGTCTGAGGGAAATATAACCTGTCTGTGTGTGTGTCTGAGGGAAATATAACCTGTGTGTGTCTAAGGGAAATATAACCTGTCTGTGTGTGTGTGTCTGAGGGAAATATAACCTGTGTGTGTGTCTGAGGGAAATATAACCTGTCTGTGTGTGTGTGTGTGTCTGAGGGAAATATAACCTGTCTGTGTGTGTGTCTGAGGGAAATATAAACTGTGTGTGTGAGGGAAATATAACCTGTCTTTGTGTGTGTCTGAGGGAAATATAACCTGTGTGTGTCTAAGGGAAATATAACCTGTCTGTGTGTGTGTGTCTGAGGGAAATATAACCTGTCTGTGTGTGTCTGAGGGAAATATAACCTGTCTGTGTGTGTGTCTGAGGGAAATATAACCTGTCTGTGTGTGTGTCTGAGGGAAATATAACCTGTGTGTGTCTAAGGGAAATATAACCTGTCTGTGTGTGTGTGTCTGAGGGAAATATAACCTGTGTGTGTGTCTGAGGGAAATATAACCTGTGTGTGTGTGTGTCTGAGGGAAATATAACCTGTGTGTGTGTCTGAGGGAAATATAACCTGTCTCTGTGTGTCTAAGGGAAATACAACCTGTCTGTGTGTGTGTGTGTCTGAGGGAAATATAACCTGTGTGTGTGTGTCTCTGTGGGAAATATAACCTGTGTGTGTCTGAGGGAAATATAACCTGTCTGTGTGTGTGTGTGTCTGAGGGAAATATAACCTGACTGTGTGTGTGTGTCTGAGGGAAATATAACCTGTCTGTGCGTGTGTGTCTGAGGGAAATATAACCTGTCTGTGTGTGTGTGTCTGAGGGAAATATAACCTGTCTCTGTGAGTGTGTCTGAGGGAAATATAACCTGTCTGTGTGTCTGAGGGAAATATAACCTGTGTGTGTGTCTGAGGTGTGTGAGGGAAATATAACCTGTATGTGTGTGTCTGAGGGAAATATAACCTGTATGTGTCTGAGGTGTGTGAGGGAAATATAACCTGTATGTGTGTCTGAGGGAAATATTACCTGTCTGTGTGTGTGTCTGAGGGAAATATAACCTGTCTGTGTGTGTCTGAGGGAAATAAAACCTGTATGTGTGTCTGAGGTGTGTGAGGGAAATATAACCTGTATGTGTGTGTCTGAGGGAAATATAACCTGTATGTGTGTCTGAGGTGTGTGAGGGAAATATAACCTGTATGTGTGTCTGAGGGAAATATTACCTGTCTGTGTGTGTCTGAGGGAAATATAACCTGTGTGTGTGTGTGTGAGGGAAATATAACCTGTATGTGTGTCTGAGGGAAATATTACCTGTCTGTGTGTGTCTGAGGGAAATATAACCTGTCTGTGTGTGTCTGAGGGAAATATAACCTGTCTGTGTGTGTCTGAGAGAAATATAACCTGTCTGTGTGTGTCTGAGAGAAATATAACCTGTCTGTGTGTGTCTGAGGGAAATATAACCTGTCTGAGGGAAATATAACCTGTCTGTGTGTGTCTGAGGGAAATATAACCTGTCTGTGTGTGTCTGATGGACATATAACCTGTCTGTGTGTGTTTGAGGGAAATATAACCTGTCTGTGTTTGTCTGAGGGAAATATAACCTGTCTGTGTGTGTCTGATAGACATATAACCTGTGTGTGTGTGTGTGTCTGAGGGAAATATAACCTGTGTGTGTGTCTGAGGGAAATATAACCTGTCTGTGTGTGTGTGTCTGAGGGAAATATAACCTGTCTGTGTGTGTCTGAGGGAAATATAACCTGTCTGTGTGTGTCTGAGGGAAATATAACCTGTCTGTGTGTGTGTCTGAGGGAAATATAACCTGTCTGTGTGTGTGTCTGAGGGAAATATAACCTGTCTGTGTGTGTCTGAGGGAAATATAACCTGTGTGTGTGTCTGAGGGAAATATAACCTGTGTGTGTGTGTCTGAGGGAAATATAACCTGTGTGTGTGTCTGAGGGAAATATAACCTGTCTGTGTGTGTCTGAGGGAAATATAACCTGTCTGTGTGTGTCTGAGGGAAATATAACCTGTCTGTGTGTGTCTGAGGGAAATATAACCTGTCTGTGTGTGTTTCAGGGAAATATAACCTGTCTGTGTGTGTGTCTGAGGGAAATATAACCTGTGTGTGTGTGTTTGAGGGAAATATAACCTGTGTGTGTGTCTGAGGGAAATATAACCTGTGTGTGTGTGAGGGAAATATAACCTGTGTGTGTGTGTGAGGGAAATATAACCTATGTGTGTGTGTGTGAGGGAAATATAACCTGTGTGTGTGTTT